>NW_015170910.1:704369-747225 GCF_001447785.1 Gekko japonicus | reverse complement strand
ACTTTGCACTTGGCCACATTGAACCCCATTTGCCACTTTGACGCCCACTCACCTGTCCTCGACAGATCCCTGTGGAGTGTCTCACAATCCTTCCTGGTTCTCACCACCCTGAACAACTTCATGTCATCTGCAAACTTAGCCACCTCACTGCTTACAACCTTACAGTTGCTTGCAATGCTGGCTCTCCCATTTCTGACTGCTTTTTATTAGGAGTATCAGGTGTGGCTCCTCAACCTGCTGGGTCATCTAGGGACAGGTGCGAATCCTCAATGGCTGAGCAGCTTACAGGGCTGTGAGCCCTGAACCTGGAATGACTCCAACTCACAGGCAGAGGTTGCCCAATGCTGAGCTGCCAATTGCATACTAAGGACTGTGCCTCCCTTTTCCAAGTGTTCCGAAGGCTCTGGTGCCCCCAGGAGTGAGGCTGGCGGCTGCAGGGCCTCTGCTTCACCTTCCGATCCCGGGCTGTAGGATTGAGGGTGTGGCATGCTGACTGCAGGTTGAGACTCCCCATCTGCACCTGATGGGCATCTACACCTTGTCTGGTCTGCTTGCAGCATTGAGGGCTAGGCCAGCTTCCTCCATCTCTTACTCCTCCTGCAAGGTGCTGGCAGGCAGGCCCACAACAATGTTTCTCCTTGTTTTGGCCTGATGCTTCAGTTTGCCTATCTTCCCCTCCTTTCATAACTGTGAGTGCGCTGCAGTAGCCTCAGCTTGTGAGGCATCAAAACTTCTCAAGATTTTTTACCTCAGTGGGGTCCTGGAAATGCATACCCTGCAACCAGCATGCTCAAATGTATGTAGCAGCTATGCGTGTGAGTTTGGTTCACACAAACAAAAGGAAACCTACAAAAAATACCTTAACAGTATTTTTCTGAGGGGGGTTAAAGCCAAAAAGAAATTTTCTTTTACTGCTACAGATATAGCTGAGCCCAAATAAAAGGGCATGTATGTAGCAGCTATGGGGGTGAGTTTGGTTCACCCAAACAAAAGGAAAGCTGCAAAAAATACCTTAACAGTATTTTTCAGAGGGGGGTTAAAGCCAAAAAGATTTTTTTTTTTTACTGCTACCAATATAGCTGAGCCTGAATAAAAGCCTTCTGAGTTTACTCACCAAGTCATGTTGTCAGCATGACTTGGAGAAGGCTTGCTGGGCAGGAGAAGGCTCCCAGTCAGGTCTGCGTGCTGAAAAAATTTGGCAATCCCAAATATTTCCCAATTCCGAAATATCAGGAAATACTGATATTTTTCGGATTCAGTGTGCCTGAACCCAAAAAATACCACTTTTTTTTGTGCACACCCCTAGTAGCAACTCTCAAGGAAGGGCAGAACTACCTGTCCCAGAGAGATCTAACACTGGCTGCATAAAGACAAGGAGTGGTGGTTACATTGATCAAAGCAAATTAACTTCAAAATATAGTAAGACTGAGCATAGAGTAAAGAAGACACACTTATTCCATGGAGGCAAATTATGCAGGTAACTGCTCTAATTTTGGTTTTTGCTGAATTTCATCATGAGGACAACCTTGGAACCTCCTAGCCAGTTCACAACAAATATTTTCAAATTAGGAAAACTAGAAGAAAATAGACTTTGACGCTGCTTTTCTTGGAGACTCACAGTACAATCCTGAACAGAGTTACACCTTTCTAATTAAGGTTGTCAGCTCTGAGTTGGGAAATACCTGGAGATTTTGGGGGTGGAGCCTAAGGAGAGTGGGGGTTGGGGAGGGACTTCAGTGGGGTTATAATGTCATAGAGTCCCACCTTCCAAAATGGCCATTTTATCCAGGGGAACTGCTCTCTGTCACCTGGAGATCAGTTGTAATAGTGGGAGATCTCCAGCTGCCACCTGGAGGTTGGCAACCCGAGTTCTAAGTGTTAAGGATTGCTTTGAAAGTTATTTACAATAACTACTTGTACAAGTACTTTTTCACTTGTACCTGATGAAGGGAGGTCTGACTCCCTAAAGCTTATACCCCAAAATTTTGTTGGTCTCAAAGGTACTTTCTGGACTCACATCTAGTTCTTATTTACAATAAACGATCCAAATAAAATATGCTCCTTCTTTAAATGAACACTTGAGATTCTCAGCTCTCTCCCCCCCCCCATAATTATTGCAGAGACAAATATGTTAAATCTGAATTTCCTGAAGAACATGCGCTTCATCCACGTAGAATACATAAAATAATTTATTTCATTATAAATGTCAAATTCAAGGCATTTCATTTTAGATCTAAGCCCGCTCATTTTGGTCTACTATAAATGTTTCTTAGATGCAGTAACAATCATTTTTCCTCCGTTCTCTTAATTAATGGATTTATTGTAATATTTAAAATCTGATTTCCTTTTTATTATAATGAATCTGCTACTTTAAAATCATTAAAAAGCCTGAATAAGTGTTATTAGCTTAAATTCATGGGGCTCATTCGGCATTCATTTCCTTGATGGGGATTTATTCAAACTCTCTGTAAGAATTTGCAGTATCTGGCTATTTGCTTTAACTCTCATTTATTCTTGATGGGCATATTAAAATGTAACCATGATGAATTGGAAGCCGAGTATGAAATCCTTAAACATCTTTGGAAGGAAAAGATTATTAGCCAGGAACTGAAGCTTGTTTTGAAAGGGTGACGTGCTATTTCCTCTCAAGCGGTACCTTACACCTATAACTGAGTGTTCGTATTATTAACAAAGTGGTTAATTGGTGTGTGGACATATGGGGAAAGAAAGGACAGGTATTGCCTGTAGAGGTCAGGCAGGTGAGGACAGCTCTTCACTCGGAGTCTCAGAGCGGCTTACAAACTCCTTTCCCTTCCCCTCCCCACAACAGACACCCTGGGAGGCAGGTGGGGCTGAGAGAGCTCTGACAGAAACTGCTCTTTTTCCAGAACAGCTGTGCCAGAACTACGGCTTGCCCAAGGTCATCCAGCCAGGTGCAAGTGGAGGAGGAGTGGGGAATCAAACCCAGTTCTCCCAGATTAGAGTCCGCGCACTTAACCACTACACCAAACTGGCACATGTTCTGTTCTGTTGTGATGGCAAAAAAATTCTTTGGAAGCCGCATTTCAGTGGCTTCTGAAATAAAAATCTGCTGTAGTGAAAATTATATCAGTGGCATTTTTCCATTTCTTTGCCACATTCTAAAATAATACAATCTTGACAATTTTGATTCAGTGCCTCTATTTGTATCATTTCGCCCTATGAACACATATTGGAAAGCTCGCCCATCTACCACTTTGAATTCCGTTACAAATGTGCCTTGAAGTACATTCTTACACTTTGATCTAAAACTATTACCCAAGTCTTGTACAGCATAATTAAATAAATGTAACCAGCCCTTGGGGACCTCTTGCTCCAAAATGAAATTTCAGAGCCAAAACAGTGCTTGCAACTGTTATTGTAACCGTGTCTAAAATGCCGCTTGTAATTTCGATACGATAATCAGATCTCTGTAGAAAAGCAGACAACTTGTTGATGTGAACGATGCTTCCGGATATCCCCTAGGACATATTTACAACACCATGATTTGCACAAATCCTATTAGGTCACAATCCATGTTATAAAAGGGTATTACGGGGTTTTGAAAGATGAAGTCTATAGCAGCGATGGCCAGCTACAAAGCCAGAGATGGTTTCCTGTCTTCTTGAAGCTAATATCAATCATTCATAATATTTGAATTGGTGAACTTAAGCGTTGTGCATATTTCTTGCCATTTCCTTCTGACGTAACGATAATTTATGACTGGGAATGTATTCTTTTGATATATTACATTTGAGCTCCATTGTGTGCTCTGAAGTGTCAAACACATTCCACAATCTGGTCTCCCAGGACCTACACAAGGAAACCACTACCTCCTTGGCGCTTGGTGATGGGTCTTGATTTTGATTTGATTCGATTTATTTAATTTGTTATCCCAGCCTCCCGGCCTAGGCCAGCTCAGGGCAGCAAGATGAAGTCTATAGCAGCCATGGCCAGCTACAAAGCCAGAGATGGTTTCCTGTCTTCTTGAAGCTAATATCAATCATTCATAATATTTGAATTGGTGAACTTAAGCGTTGTGCATATTTCTTGCCGTTTCCTTCTGACGTAACAATAATTTATGACTGGGAATTTATTCTTTTGATATATTACATTTCAGCTCCATTGTGTGCTCTGAAGTATCAAACACATTCCACAATCTGGTCTCCCAGGACCAACACAAGGAAACCACGACCTCCTTGGCGCTTGGTGATGGTTCTTGATTTTGATTTGATTTGATTTATTTAATTTGTTATCCCGTCCTCCAAGCCTAGACCAGCTCAGGGCAGTTTACAGGGCAGAATAAAAATTCTAATAGTACATAAAACACAATAATTTCCATTAGTACAATTCCAATAATACATAAAACACAATCAATAAAAATACAGTGTTAAAATCAACATAACGAGGAAGTACTAGCAAAGTTCCAGTTTTCAACATTAACTCCATTGGTCTGCTTCAGTTGTCTTAAGGGGGTGGGGACTGGTTCGGGCAGTAGTTAGAGGGACCAGCGGATCCAGGCTTATCCACCGTAAGATGTCAATTGTTGTTAGCAGGGCTTTTCTTGTAGGAAAAAGACCAGCAGGAACTCTTTAGTATAATAGGCCACACCCAACAGCAGAAACGCATTAGCATATTAGGCCACACCCCAACGGCACAGCTCATTAGCATATTAGGACACACCCCCATGTTACCAGAAGTGTGGTCATCCAGCCACACCCACCTTTTGCTTCTTATTCTGTTTACCTTGTTTGTTGTCCAAACCCAGGGCTTTGTAGCAGGAGCTCCTTTGCATGTTAGGCCACACACCCCTAATGCAGCCAATCCTAATGAGTCTCTGCTGTTGGGTGTGGCCTATTATGCTAATGAGTTCCTGCTGGGCGTGGCCAACTTGGGAGCCAGCCGGAACTCTGTTCCTAAGCTTTCTTGCCCCAAAATAGCCCTGGTTGTTAGTAATAGCTACAGTGGTCGTGATGGTGGTGATTGTGGTCGTGGTGGTGGCGGCTTCAAAAGCCTGGCTACGATTGCCAGCTCTGGGCTGGGAAATTCCTGACGATTTGGGAGTAGAGCCTGGGGCAGGGGGAGATTTGGGGAGGGGAGAGACCTCAGCAGGGTATAATGCCGTGCAGTTCACCCTGCAAAGAGGCCACCTTCCCACAGGGGAACTGATCTCTCTAGTCCAGAGATCCGTTGTAGTTCGAGGAGATCTACAGGACCCGCTAGGAGGCTGGGAATCCTAATTCTTAATCAACACGGAAATAACAGCTTCTGGCAGGACTGTCCAGCTAGGGTTCCCAGCCTCCAGGTGGGGCCTGGAGATCTCCCGCTTTTACAACTGACATCCAACTGACAGAGATCAGCTCCCCCGGAGAAAATGGCTGCTTCAAAGGGTGGACTCTACAGCAGGGGTGTCAAACCTGTGGTATGGGGGCCGGATCAGGCCCCCCGGAGGGCTTCCATCAGGCCCGCAGTGGAACTGGCCATCTCCTGCTTCCAGTTCTGCTGCTGCTGCTGCATCATCGCTTGCTTCACCATACTCTCTCAATCGCTCAGCCGTTTCATGTTTTAACCTGGGTCCTCGACTCAGAACTCCGAGCCTGAGATTTCTGTGGTGAATGTCAAGTAGGTTTGCAGCTTACAGAGCTAGTGTTTTAAGCATGCTTTTATTTTTTTATTTTAAAAAAATCTTTGTGCTTGTGTCCTTTATAGAGTTTACATCTCCGCTACCTGGCATTACATTTCATGAGACACATGGCCTGGCCCAACAAGAGCTCATTTTTGTCAGATCCGGCCCGCATAACAAATCAATGCGACACCCCTGCTCTATAGCATTTGTACCATGCTGAGGCCCCTCCCCTCCCCAAACCCCACCCTCTCCTGGATCCACCCCCAAAGTCTCCAGGGACTAACCCTAACCCTAACTCAAACCTAGCAACCCTACGTCCAACCCATGGAGGAGGCCTATATTTGTGGCACATCTTTTAGCAGCTCAAAGAAGCAGAAAAGGGGTTTCCCCTACAGCTGGAAAACTAGTGAAGTGGCGTACAACAGAGCTGAGCCACGAAGACTATAACTCATATGTTTATAACTCCAAACTGAAGGCTTCTTGATCTTTAGCCACCACCTCCTTCCGTAGTGTTGCAGCCACACATACGGCTTCAATTAATGATCCCGAGCTTGATGTCAGAGTTGGCAGGCTGCAGGCACAAAGCCGGCCATCGCTGAACAGGCAGGCCAGAGGGGATGAAAACAGGGCAGGCGGCACAAAGAAAGAGGATGTTTTGGTCTGACTGCCAGAGTCCTCAGTCTAAGATACAAAAGCTGAGTCGGGAACCATCTGACAAGTATAAGAGATGTGCCTGTGAACTAGCCAGTGAAATCCAGGTCAGTGAACATACGTACATAAGAACATAAGAGAGAAGCCAATGCTGGATCAGGCCGATGGCCCAACCAGTCCAACACTCTGTCACACAGTGGCCAGAAATACCAGGTGCCATCAGGAGGTCCACCAGTGGGGCCAGGGCAAACTATTTGTACATCGAATGGCTAAAAAGGGCCAGCTTGCTGAGATGGAGACGCAGTCAGACAGCAAAGGAACAAAATCGGACATAAATCTGTCCGTTACTTAATATGTTTAGTTTGAATAATTACTATGGTTAGTTTGAATAATGACTAATCTTTTTGTTTTGTTTTGTTTCCTGGGCAGTTGGAAAGGCTGTGAAAAAGAGAATAACTCAGTAGATGTGTGCCAGACAGAGAAAGCACAGTAATCTTTGCCGGGGACCAAGGCCTGTGGGGGGCAGAATTTCACCTAGAATCAATGGTATACAAATACAGTTTGCCCTCTGAAGTTGCCATTTTCTCCAGGGGAACTGATCTCTGTCGTCTGTAACTCAGTTGTAATTCCAGGAGATCTCCAGCCCCCACCTGGAGGTTGGCAGCCCTACATAAGTGGGGAATGTACTCAAACATCCAGCAGAGGGCAGTTCACCTGCTTTAGAGACAAGGAAGACAGTAAAGGATTGCTTCGGCCTGAGATCTCCTACTGTTACGACTGATCTCCAGACGACCGAAGTCAGTTCATCTGGGGAATTTTTTAAATTTATTTATTTTGGGATTTGTACCCCGCCCTATCCGGTAGCTCAGGGTGGCTAACAAACGGCCAAGCCGAAATTCAAATCTAAAAACAATAACAATATTACATACGATAAAAATTCAGTGCAACAATAATTCATACAAAACCAAGATGCATGACATCCCACATTGGCGGCCAATTTCTTAATTGCATGAGCACCAAGAGTAATATTTCCCAGCTCACGGGCGACATCTATCTCTCCAAATAATGGGGTAGATGAATGATGACTCTCAATGGTGGAATAATGGTGGCGGCGGCTCCTCCTCCTCAAAGGCCTGGCGGAAGAGCTCCGTCTTGCAGGCCCTGCGGAACTGCACAAGGTCCCGCAGGGCCCGGATCTCCTCCGGGAGCTCGTTCCACCAGGTAGGAGCTGCCGCCGAAAACGCCCTCGCCTTAGTTTGGGCAAGCTTTGGAGGGCGGACTCTATGGCATTGTATGCAGCTGAAGTCCCTCCCCAAATCCTGCCTTCCTTAGGCTCCAACCACCAATCTCCAGGTATTTCCCAACCCAAAGCCAGCAACACTACTCAACCCCCATCCTAAATTCACATAAACACAACAAAGCAGATGAAATACACAAGACCAGCTAAGAGGCAGAATCAAGTTTCTCAGTGCAAGATCTACTCTTCTCTTTAATTTTATTTTTAAGACAGCCAATGGAAACAGAGAATGTAGTAAATAAGCACTTCTAATCCCCCCAAAAAACCCCAACTAAAGCTTTCTAAAACAAACCAAGAATTTTAAAAACAACCTGTGCAAAAATGTCATCTATATTCATGCAAAAATCATTAATGAAATATTATAAGTATTACCGGTAAACAAATGAGATGAACTTTCAAAATGTATGCATCACAAGAGCTTTGGATTAAATGTCTACAATAAAAATTAAATATACCACAACTTGCAAATTTACAGTCTGGTGAATATTCTTTCCCCGTGTCTCTTTCCCATCAAATGAATACAGTTATTTCACATTCATATTTAATATCCACACAATTCTGGTAAGCCGTACAAATGTGATTAGAAAGGAAGACAGACTTAAGAGGCTTACAGTCAGAGAACAGAGTGTGTAGTTTTAATTTCAGGGGATGAAGAACCCCAGAAGAAGAAGACAAATGTGGGTTCCTAGGTCTCCAAAAGACTATTAAGATGCTGAACTGTACATCTTATGTAGTGCCAATAAACTTAAACCAATCACACAGTACATAACGATCGACCCCCAAGAACAAGAAAGCTATTCTCTAAATTTAATGTACAAGACAACAGGCCATCAGAAAGAAGCTTTCCGAGTAATTTTATGGTCCACTGTGTGGATGTGAAATTAATACCTACAGTTGGATAGACCAAAATGAATTATGTCTAAAGCGATTATAAGGTATTGGGTCAAAAAAGTATATGCATGGCTGTTTTTAAAGAGGGATTACATTTATTCCCCACCACCATCTCTCTTTCTGTTTAACATTGAGCTTTCTCCTCTGCTTCCTAACTGCTCAATATTACTGTATGCACGGACCTTCTAATTCCCAAAACTGCCAACACTATTGGAGAACATTAAAAGAAGCACAGAGAATCCCCAGTCTCATGCTTTGTCTTGAAACTCAGTTCAAACATCAACAGCATATCCTATTCATCAACTCCACTTTTGTCCCGCTCTAGTTTATGGCACTCAGGGCAGCATACATGCTTCTCCCTTCGCCATTTTATCCTTAGAAGAAGAGGAGGAGGAGATTGGATTTATACCCCACCCTTCACTACCCGAAGGAGTCTCAGAGGGGCTTACAATATTCTTTCCCTCCCCCTCCCCACAACAGACACCCTGTGAGGTAGGCGGGGCTGAGAGAGAGCTCTTTTGAGAACTGCTTGTGAGAAAACAGCTCCGAAGGAACTTGTGGGGACCACAGGAACCCCCTGACTTGGCCCAAGGAATGGGCAGAGGGGCCCCAGGGGTGGCCCGACAGCCAGCAGGCAATCCTCTCTGAGGCTTCAGGGAGGGTCCAGGCATCTTGCCCCATTGGCCATGGAGGGGTGGTCCGTCAAGGAAAGGAGGGAACCGGGGTCACCCAGGAAGTTGGACTCGCCGGCAGGGAAATGTCAGAGAGCAAGAAGCATGGTCTCGGTTCACAGTCGGGCCAAACCATTCCTCTTTCCCCTTTTTTGGGGGAGGTTGTTAAGATTGGGTGGGAGCACCTGGTCGGAGGAGTGGGATGAATAAAAGGCGGAGCGCTGGGAAACCAGGGAGGATTGCGGACACCTGGGCAGGAAGCGCTGTGGGGGAGATGCGGGCAGCTGCCCAATCCACCCAAGACGCTGTCGGGGGAAAAGAGAAATGGATATCTTTCCCGACAACAGCTGAGGTGACCATGCTGGCAACGTATTCACCCGTGCTCCGCTAGTGCTCCCACCCGATCGCTAAGACAAACCCCACAAAGCCTGACAGAACTTGTGACTGACCCAAGGTCACACCAGCAGCTGCATGTGGAGGAGTGGGGAATCAAACCCGGTTCTCCCAGATTAGAGTCCATGCTCCTAACCACTACACCAAGCTGGATCTCCTAGAAGTATCCTATGTGGTAAGTTAGGCTGAGAGTGACTTACTGGCCTTAAGTCACTCAATGAGATTCAGAGCAGGAAGGAGAGATAAACACAAGTCTCCCAGAAGTTGGTCCAGCTCTTCAACCAGTACACCCCAGTAGCTCTTACTGAGTGCTGTTGGGAGGCTATTATTCTAACTTCACATCAGCTCTAGATTTGTACACAGAAACAGTGAAAAAAAGTTTAAGGAGTAGTAACTTCATTTGTTTAAAGGGCACCACTGATACTTCCATATACCCCGAGACAGTAAGCCCATTGGTGCAGCGTCTCGGGTATCTCCAATTGTTAAGTTGCTCACTTAACAAAGAAGTCGGAGAGTGATTCAGCAAGAACACAACTTTATTCTTCCACTCAAACACAACATCAGGTAGCCAGAACAGTTCAGCTTTTACATTGCAGTTGTCCTGCTTTTAAACTCTCCCGGCTAATGTAGCCACACCCACTGTACAAATACCAACCAATACGGTTGTTCATATAAGGACCGATCACGGACGTTCCTGCTCAGGGAGCTTGCTGTAAAGTGATTGGCTAGGTGCTTCCTGGGCTAGCAATGCGATTGGATGGATTTGGATCCTAGCCCAGGACGAAGCTTAACATGGCAAGTCAATTAGATGTTTCACATACATCATTGCATTCAATGACAGCTATTGAATACATTACACCAACTCAATCCCCATATTGAAAAGGATGGTTCTGCAGTCCCCACCCTGTATAAATGTTAGATGCAAGATGTGTGTTTCATTTCCAAGATAGGGGGCGCCCAATTTGAACTGAGACCACGCCATACATGGAGAAGGGCTATCAGCCTCCCCTGTGGGCCATTCTCCTGACCTGAAATGGGTTTGCTATTTAGCCCATGGGGGGAAAGCCCAAGTTTCAACAAGGCTGAGGACGCTTGTATTATATGAACTATCAAAGGAGGGCAAAGAAGGAAATACCTTTCTTCATGCCAGGAGGCCACCACTAAGGTTTTTACATTAAAACCTCTGTAGGCTACTGGTCGCATTTATCCAGTTAAGCTTTAAAACCGTTTCTGCCTGTTTCTGTTCTATGACATACCCACTGCTAAAGACTGGGCTGGAGTCATTTCAGTCACTGAAATGGCACACTGTAGACACTTTAACTGCTAGTTACATTTCCGGCCCAGAAGAAAATTCTATACACAAACGTATGAGGTGAAGTACAACACTGGCAGCGAGCAAAGACAACCGAACGGGGGGACAGCTGAGCTATTTTATACAGAGACATCAAAAAGATCAGGGAATGAAAACTGAGTTAAAGCATTGTTAATTAAAAATATGAACAAAAGACACTGGGAATCACCCAACTGAGGTCTGCCCAGCAACGGATATCTGCGGTTTCCTGAAGTCACGTAGATGAATTAACGTAGTGCAGGCCGGATTACCCCCTGTTGGTAAACTGCAGGCCCGAGTCACCTGCTGCTAAACTGCAACACCCCTTGTGGGAGTCACTGAAGAGGGTCTAGGCTTGGGTAGCATCCCCTATAGGTAGCTCAGTGGCAGAGCACCTGCTTTGCATGCAGAAGGACCCAGCTTCAGTCTGTGGCACCTCTAGTTAAAAAGGACCAGGTGTTGGGAAAGGCCAATACCAAAGATGCTGGAGAGCTGCTGCCAGTCAGAGTAGACCAATGGAATGACTCACTTGGAGGTAGTTACATATGTGTTCTGTTAGGGTTGCCACCCCCCCCCCGGTGAGGCCAGGGGATCCCCTGATTTCAGGGGGCTCAATCCGCCATGGCCCAGCTGGCCAACAGGGGAAGCCCCACCCCCAAGAAGCCCCCTATTGGCAGCAGCAGTGCCAGCACGATTATGTCATCCAGGAGTGACGCCATCGTGTTTCTGACATTGGGGGCGATGCTCTAGGCTTAGGGCAAAACTCTATGGTTTTGAGGCAAAAAAACCCCCATAGAGTTTTGCCCAAAACCTAGAGCATCGCCCCCAACATCAGAAACACAATGGCGTCACTGCTGGTGATGTCATCATGGCGTGCAGAACAGAAGATCTTCAAGGAGGAACTGGGAGGGCCCCTGCTGGCAGCCAGGTGGGATCTGGCAATCCTAGTTCTATTGAGCTACAATATGAACACAGGCTGGAGGGCTGCATTGGTCAGGATTACTTAGGCCAATGAAGGATGAACACATGCGAGATACTGACCTAACTCACAATGCTCTGCTGTGTTTTGAGGCACACTGTCTTGCCCCTCAAAATGGTTTCCCGTGCATAATTCAAATCAATAATATTACGTTTGTGTAAATATACACTCATCTTGCATCCGTGCAGTTTGCATCCCTCAGACTAGTCGGGACGAGAAAAGAGAACAGGTCTCTGATAATCAACAGACCCCTCTCCCATTTGAAAACCCAGCTTTCCATTTTTTTCAGACCCAGAAGCATTTGCAACTGAAATAGAATGCAATTCAGACCAAAAAAAAATACAGATGTAATGCTCAAATACTTTGGCAACCAAATGGGAAGGGAGCACTCACTGGAGGAGACCCTGATGCTGGGAAAGACTGAAGGGAAAAGAAGAAGGGGACGGCAAAGGATGAGATGGTTTGACAGTGTTATTGAGGCAGCGAACATGAAATTAAGCAAACTCCGGAGCACAACGGAAGACAGGAGGGCCTGGCATGATGTGGTATGTGGGGTCGCGAAGAGTCGGACTCGATTGTGCGACTGAACAACAACGACAATGCCAAACTGGAAAAAGAAAAATCTTGGATTCCAGAGAAGGCTTCAAAAATAAGTCACAGTAAACAAGCAGCTAGATGCAAGTCCAGGGCCCCAGTCACACAGGCCGGATAACACCGGGGGGGAGGAGGTGTGGCTATTTGCACCGTCGCAGTTTGAGCCGCGATTATGCGTTCAGATGCGATGGCGGCTTCCTCCTTTGGCACCTGCGGCAAACAGGATGACGGGGGAGAAAGCTGCGCGGGCACGATCACACCGGGGGAATCCGCATGCAGCCCATGGCAAACCATTTGCCAGTAGGTCGTCCCAGGTACTTTTTAAATGTGCATCTTCGGCGGGACACTATGTGTTCGCCACGGGAGTGCTACGCCTCCCAGATGTTCCGGTGTGATCGCGCCGGAAAACTCCACGGGAGAATCGTGCCTTCAGCGCGGCAAATGCTCTGTGTGACCGGGGCCCAGGAGCGCCTTAGAGACCAGCAAGGTTTTGGGGGGTGTAAGTGTTCGAGAGTCAAGGCTCCCTTCATCAGGAAATTTATACCCTGGAGATCCTGTTGGTCTCTAAGGTGCAAATCGAGCAGTTCTGCACACGTACACAGCTATCCTCGGAAAGTAAACAAGCAGGAAATTGAAAGAGTTTGGAACCTTTTGGCTCAGACAAAATTATTCATGGGGTGAAGAACGTGGATAGAGAAGAATTTTTCTCCCTCTCCCATAATACTAGAACTTGAGAGCACCCAAATAAGTAGGTAGGCAATAGATTCAGAACAGAAAAAAGCAACTGTTTAATCACTCAATGAAAAATTAAATTATGCGATTCACTGCAGGTGGGTACAACGATAACCACTAACAGAGATACTCGGGGTGATCAGAAGAGTCATGGAGAAGAGGTCCATCAGTACCTACTAGCGAAGATGACTTAAGGGAACCTTCATGTCCAGGGGCCGTAAGCCTCTGAATTTCAAAGCTAGGAGGCAAAAACAGGAGAAGACCTTTTTGCCCTGTTTGCTGGCCCTGGTTGGCCAATGTGTAAAATAGGATGCTGAACTACATGGCCCAATTCTTATGTGTAACTGCTTCTCTCCGTCAAGAGCTTTTCTCAGACTAGCTCCATAAAGTTTCATTCTCATCAGTAAAAGAGTGGTTTGGTGTAAGTTATCACACCAGTTCTTCAGGAGAGCATCTTTCTCTCTCTACCCCCTCTCTCTAAGGAAGAGCGATCTGAAACATGCCTAGGTTTTTTTTATACAATAGGAAAGCAAAGGGATGTCATCAACTCTCAAAATCATTTCAGTGTTAAAGTATAAAGAAAGATAAAATATATCGATTACAGGATGCAGCTTAGATATAACATTCTTGTCATTTTGTATTGTCTCCATATCATATCCTGCAGCCCGTACCAATAAATGCTGTCTCGTATAAGGCATGCAGTTTGCGGTGGGCATTGTAGTACCAAACTGCTGAACAAGACAAAACATTCAGCTTCATTTGCAAAGGGACACAAAAGCGACTGTCGCTGTTGACACAATGAGCAGTTGTTTTGACCTTAAGCGATACTGAATTTTCAGTCCTGTCACCACTGCTTTGCAGACAGAACTGCGACCACGCTGAGGCACACGCAAATCTACTGCACAGCAAACAAAAGAACTGCCCACTTTACAAATGCACACCAGTTTACAAATTTCAATCCATTCGTTCTGAGACAAAAGGGGTGGGAAGCAGCGAATCCCCCGAAGGTTCAGATCTCCAAACGAAAAGTATGTCAAGTTGCGCCATGGGGGGTTTTAACGGCATTAAGCTTTGGCGGATCAGTTTCCTTAAATCAATTATGATCGATACAAGCCAGATGGCTGGGCTGTCGCACTGCATAGAGCTGTCTGCAGGATAAGGTCACCGCGTCTGTCAGTGGGAGACGACTGCAGAGGCGTCACATCTGAAAACTCCCTAACCTCAGAGCCCATCTATTTGATAACACTCCATCAGGGATTAAGATGTGCAGTGAAGGGATTAGATGGGGTTACCATGTTTGACAGTATTTGTCAAATGTTGTTTTTCTTGTGTGTGTGTGTGTGTGTGTTTTCAACTTTCATGAGGAAATAAGGGACACCAGAGCAAAGCTGTCTTTCTCGATACATACTTCTGGGGGTCCTTCATTACACCGCTTACATTTTTAACTCTTTAAAACATGCACATGCACAATACCTTTATGTATTTCCCACCAGACTGCATAATCTTAAAATACACCATACCACGTCCAAGTTTTATCTTGAAAACCAGCGCTACAATTAAACACCATTTCTGGGCGGAGACAAATATTACAGATCCAGGCTCAGTCATATCTGATATTGTATTGCAATTTACAAAAATCACCTCACTTCCTGCTGTTTCAGAAACTCTCTTTAGAATGACGAGTGACTATTAGGCATTTTTTCCCATCATAATGGCAGATACCATTTCTATGGCTGTAAAATGAGAGTTATTATGGATGGTGATGGATTGTACATCGCTGTGGGGGGAAATAAAGAACCGGCAGGTTGAATGTGCCTTTAAAGCCACTTTACAACAATAAAAGAAAGAAGCACACCTTCCCGAAAGATTTCACACACATCTAGTTTTCCACCAGTGCCTTTAAACATCAGTATTGGTTATGGAGATTGGCCTGAAATCTTTAAGACTCCCCCCCCCCCAAGATGGGTTACAGTATTATTATTTCTCTTCCCCGCACCACCAGGTCAATCTGCACAAACAAAATGACGTGTCACAATTTAGAATTAGTAGTGCCACAATGTTTAACAAGTGGCAATAAATATATTATTCCAGAAACACTTACCAAATATTCAAACATCATTTGTCTGGAACACTTTCATATAATTTACATAAAATGGATTACTCAATGAAACTAACTTTTCCATTAGTGTTAAGTGTTTTACACGGAACAGGGAGGAAAAAATTACATCAGGGTTACGAATAGATGTATTTTGGAGAAGCTTCCAACCAGCACATGAAGGAGCTTTTGTTGCCTTCAGGCATTTTGTGTACCAAAACATAATAAATGGGGGCACGCTTCTCATTAGTTAATTCAAAAGGAAAAGGTTTTATTCCTATTAGTACAAATTTATTAAGCCACATTTTAATCGGACAAAAATGAGTTCTCGGTCTAATTTTATGAGTGTTTCTAGCAAGCCAGCAACAGCAAACCCTTTACAATGTGTGCAGGGAAAACAAGATCTATCTTGAGGAATACAACAGGTGGAGGGGAGTCTTGCAGTTCATTCAAAAGCAACACAGCTAAAGAAAGGCTACTGCAACATATTGGGTCCTTCCTATCCAGATAATTTAGTTAAGACGCTGAACTGCAGACTGGATGGCAGTTCGAGACCTGAGTGCCACGTGACGGAGTGAATTCCCATCTCTGGTCCCAGCTCCTGCCAACCTAGCAGTTCGAAAGCAAGAAATTGCAAGTAGGTAAATAGGTACCGCTTTGGTGGGAAGGTAACAGCGTTCCGTGCGCCTCGGCATCTAGTCATGCCGGCCACATGACCACGGAAACGTCTTCGGACAGCACTGGCTCTTTTGCTTGGAAACGGAGATGAGCACCGCAACCCTAGAGTCGGATTCGACTGGCTTTCGAGCAAGGGAAACCTCTACCTTTACTATAGAAAACTTTAGAAAATGAAAATAAAAAGCACAAAACAGACCTACCTTAAGCATACAGCTATTATCCACAGTGTCATATATTTTTCCATGTCTTCCCTAACCCTGTGACCCCCATTTTTTGTACTACTCACCTGGAGATTGGCAATTCTAATCTATGGATATTTGCTCAATTGGCTGTTTTCAACTGCGCAGCCTAAAAGCCACCCTGGCCATCTCTCTCACCAAAGAACATCTACAACTACTATTTCCTTGGATCAGACAAGCAATAAAACCGGTCCAGTGGAAAAAGAACCCAATTGTTCCATCTCTCATTGCCCATGTAACGGCTGGTAGAAGACGGATTGCATTGAACGCTATCAGAATGCCTGATGTCAGGTTGCTTATGGAGAAAATACGGAAAGTTGTAGTTGGGAGAACATCCCAGATTCTGTGTGGAAAACACTGCAGTGATCAAATAAGCAAGGCACAGAGCTAAACCAAACAAGGAGACTTGGTGAACCTATCAGTGTTTTTTTTTAATCGACACCAATAGAAGTTGATGCTATAATTTAGAAGTAGGGCATGGGCACTTATCTATTATTTTCAGAAATGAGGAGGGGGGAGAGAAGAATATACAACTCCTCACTAAGGACGTCCACCTTTATACAACTTCCTTCTTAAAAGAAAGAATGTAATGAAAATAATTGTATAATTATTAAGAACAGCATCAAGGAACAACTGAGTAGCTTCTCTATATACGGCCCCACCACTACTTGCACAAGATTCCCATCCCCCCCCTGCAAGTGTCCCAGTGAAATTTAAAAACACCAGAAAGATTAAAAACAAAGCCCAGATATAATTCTATCAAATGTGGATCAAATGAAGAATATGAGTGCCCTGACCTGGATAGCCCAGGCAAGCCTGATCTCATCAAATCTTGGAAACTAAGCAGGGCCGACCCTGGCAAGTACTTGGAAGGGAGACTTCCAAGGAATACCAAGGCTGGAACACAAAGGCAGCCAATAGTAAGTCACCTCTCTGAAACGTCCAAGGCCTGCTAGAGGTCACCAGAAGTCACCATGGCTTCCAGGCACACGCACACACACACAATTCCAAAAAAAAAGAAAGAACATTAGCTAATAGTTTCCATAGAACATAAAGCTAACTTAATTAAGTATGATTGGAATCTGATTTTGTTCATTCTAATAATCCCTCTCGGTGAGCCATAAACATTCTGCATTACTTTCATAAAACCAGTGCCTCATGCCTAGCCGTAGTTTTTTTAAAAATTCAGCTAGGAACAAGATGAGTTTTATCCTTTCAGAAACATTAAAAATGCAAATACCATCAAATTTCCCCCAACAAGATTAAGCCCCTCGGAATGTTCAGGAACAGCTTTTGATGTTAGCTGACTTTGTTTAAGGTTCTATTTAACGTTTCCCGCTATCAGTTTCAAAGAGAACTTTAAATAGCTACTTTATAATTTGCTAAGCTTACAGAGAATAGCTATTGAATTAACTGCAACACATTCTGATTAAATCACTCTACATTTAAGTTAAGTAACAAGTTCTTAACATTCCATAAAGAGACAATTTCTTCTCATTTTTTCCTCACATATGCCCGGGAGCAGCTTGCTCTTGATGGTTTGAGATCCTTCTCTTAAATCATTTTGGGGTAATAAACATAGACAGGCAGGCAAAGCATAACCATTATATGAGGCTTTGATCATTTAAAGGTAGCAATTGGATATACTTTTGACGGTGATGCAAAGAGCTGCTTTCAGGCAGGCCCACGGAGATGCCTCACTCTTTGCCAGAACTGTCCGTGCCGTTCCAAGAAATCTTCTCACAATTTCAAGAGATTCCTTGTCTTTGGGGAAGGGAGTTGTGCTCCCAGCATCCTCAGCCCTGGTCCCAGGGTGGTCTTTCCTGAGAGAGAGACACCCCAAAACGACTTCTGAACCTCCACAAGCAGTGCCCCCATGAAGCCAGGCTTGGCTTCAACAGTGACTTTTCCTGGGAGGCTAGGAGAACCACATCTTGGCTGAGAAAACTCAGGCCGCAGAGAATTCTCCAGGCTGGCTGCACTGTCAAGCGCTCTCCATGCAAGCAAACCACACACACCCCCACACACACACGTCTATCCTGTCAGCTCAATCCAAAGAGGACTAGAATGGGCACCCATTCAGGTTCATCCTGCCACACATTAAGAAACATCACTTCTTTTGTCTGGCATGAGGGAAATGCCAGACCACTCCATCAGCCATAGTTCTGATAAGAGCTGTCCCCACTCCTCCACTTGCACCTGCTGGATGACCTTCGGCAAGCCATAGTTCTGATAAGAGCTGTTCTTGAAAAAAAGAGCAGTCTCTGGAGCTCTCTCAGCTCCACCTACCTCACAGGCAAGGCTCCCTCTAAGCTGTGGAATCCTATGAGCAAAAATTCTACTTGGTGAGCTCCTGGCATTAAAGTTGTGAGTGAGCGATTTGGCTGCTGCATGAATTAGTTTGCTCTGGAGCCATCCTTCCTGAGCTAAGACAAAAATCTGTGAGCCAGAGGCTAAAAAACTGTGAGCTAGCTCACACTAACTCAGCTTAGAGGGAACACTGCTCACAGGGTTTCTGTGGTGGGGAGGGGAAGGGAAAAGGAGTTTGTAAGCTGCTCTGAGACGCCTTTGGGTAGTGAAGGGCGGGGTATAAATTCAATCTCTTCTTCTTCTTCTTCCATTTGTCTGCATTGCTTTCCAATGTCTATATCCGTTAACACATGGCCTCAAACTATGTGCCTCTGCCCTGATGCCAACTGGCAGACCACCCCTAAACCTCTGGGTTTAGACCATACTCATCTCCATGGACTTCTGCACATCTGGACAGGTAGTACCACCCCATAACTGACCCCTCTATTAGCTAACAATCACCTCTGCTTCCTTAGTTCTGTATTATGTGTGTGAATGTTTGAATACTGTTTGTATGCTTGAGAATGTTTAGTAAAGAAATCATTCTTTTAGCTACCCAGTCTCTGTGTCTGTTCCTGGGTTCTTGGGAATTCTAACTCCCGTATACACAGCTCTGATCCTATAGTTATGTCAATCGCTCATTAATATCATAATTCCCCAATCTGTTATTAAGAAATAGAGCAATGTGGCTAACAGTTGCAGCTAAGAAAGAAAAATCCAGAACTTGAGCAACAGGGGCAGTTTTGGGTTTCTTTAGTTCCCACTCTGTGTTTAAGCTTTTGTGTAAAACAAGCGTCAACATTTCAGTTGGCAAAAAATCAAAATAATAGTGAGAGGGATAAATCTAACCATGCTTGCATTTAACTACCCACCTGGGAAAGTTGCAATTCAAACAGGTTGCCAGAATCGTTATGCGAGAAACCTTGGGTTGGATCCAGCGCTCCCTCTAAGCTGTGGAGTTCTTGTGAGCAAAAATTCTACTTTGTGAGCTCCTGGCATTAAAGTTGTGAGCGAGCGATTTGGCTGCTGCATAGGTTAGTTCGCTCTGGAGCCATCCTTCCTGAGCGAAGACAGAAATCTGTGAGCCGGAGGCTAAAAACCTGTGAGCTAGCTCACACCAACTCAGCTTAGAGGAAACTCTGGTTGGATCCACTGATGTGTTTCTGTGGACAGACTTCCTGTGCAGCATGGCTGTCTTAGTCTCTCCATTCCCACCTCAAATCCTGCTCCTTGCCCCATGACCTCCAAGAGCAACAGTTCAGGGGACGTTTTGGGCTACAGCAGGAGGGGAAGTCCAGGAAATCACACTGCTCAGGTTGAAACCCCTCTGCCCATGGAATCACTCCAGTAAGACCAAGCTCCCATATGTACAGATGGGAAAGTTCACACGGAAACTACATTTGTTCCCATGAATTAAGCAAACACTTAATTGCAACACTAAATTTGACCCTTTATCGAAACCAACATTGATTTTCCCTTGATACAACGTCTGGCTTCACTCCTGTTTATAGGACAGATCCATTTTAATGGTACTACTTCAGGAGTAGCCAAACTGCGGCTCGGGAGCCACGTGCGGCTCTTTTACACATATCGTGTGGCTCCCGGCAGGGCGACTGGGGAAGCGAAGGAGAGGCATGCTTCCCCGACCAGTCTTCCCTTCCCCAGCCAGTGTTCCCCTCCCTGGGTAGGCTTGAGGTGGGGGGAGGGAAGTGGAGAAAGAAAGCCACTTTAGCTTTAAATGCATTCTCAAAGCACCCTCCCCCACCTACAAATATCATTGGATAAATAAATATCATTATCAATATCTGTTTTTAACCCCATTTGTTTTTTATCTTTGGCAGTCTCATTTAATGTTGATAACAAGCAAATCTGCATGTTTTTCAATAAAAAATGTGTGTGTAATATTTGTCGGAGCTGTGGTGGCTCAAGTGGTTAAGACGCTGAACTGCAGGCTGTGGAAGGTCAGTAGTTCAGCAGTTCAGCAGTTCGAGACCTGAGTGTGCCGCATGATGGAGTGAGCTCCCGTCTCTAGTTCCAGCTCCTGCCAACCTAGCAGTTCGAAAGCAAGAAATTGCAGGTAGATAAATAGGTACCACTTCAGTGGGAAGGTAACAGCGTTCCGTGCACCTTGGTGCTTAGTCATGCCGTCTTCGGACAGTGCTGGCTCTTCGGCTTGGAAACGGAGATGAGCACCGCAACCCTAGAGTCAGATTCGACTGGCTTTCGAGCAAGGGAGACCTTTACCTTTAATATTTGTCCATGTCTTGCAGCTCTCAAACGTCTGACATTTATTCTATGTGGCTCTTATGTTAAGCAAGTTTGGCCACCCGTGTACTAGTTATTCCTTCATCTGCAAATGGGCATCCTTCATATGTTTCCTTAGATTCTGGGCAGTCTTTGATATGACTGATCATGCAATCTTACCCTGTTATGAGTATTCTAGAATGGCTTTTATCATATTTTAAACATTTTTGTCCAATTGGATTAGAAGAAGGGGTGGTCAGGGGAAGGGGTCCCTGCGTCCACATGTGTGAGGTTCTCCAGTGCTCTGTGTAACAGACCACTAAAATCAGCTGGAGCTTTGATATTAACTAAGTAGCTAAAAGCAGCTATCTCTGATCCAAATATGTATCTGAGTGCCTTGGTCAAGCTGATCTGAAGCAGAATCCATACAAAACAAAGACAATGCTAGCTAGCACTGCTGATGCATTGGAGGAGACCGACTTGCCTGTTTGAGTGGAACTCTGAATCTTCTCCTAACAGCTGAAGAGCTTGGGGCTACTCAGTTGGACCTGACCCTACTGCGGAAGAAACATGGATCTGGCCAAGCCATCGTAACCTTTGGGCTGGATTGTCACAATGCTCTTAATATGGCTGCTGTCTCCATGCTTTGTTTGTGGACTTCCCAGAGTCATGTAGCTAACTTCCCCCTGCTGAAAAACAGATCACTGTACAAGCTGGTTATTTGGCCCGATCCAACTGGGCTCATATTTAAGTTCCTAGGTATTCATGCTTCCTCCTCAACAAGGACCGCTAGGTTCTACCCATGATTCTGGTCCATAATTCTCATTTCCATAATTCTCTCTCAAGGTTTGCATGGTAGACATCAACATATTTGATTGGATCCATGTGGAAGCCATCTTCCCTTCCTTGAAGAGCTGTAGTAGATCTTATGCTGTGCAATGTTCCCTCTAAGCTGTGGAGTCTTGTGAGCAACAATTCTACTTTGTGAGCAACTGGCATCAAAGTTGTGAGCGAGCGGTTTGGCTGCTGCATCAATTAGGTTACTCCAGAGTCCTCCTTCCTGAGCTGAGATGAAAATGTGTGAGCCAGAGGCTAAAAAACTGTGAGCTAGCTCACACGAACTCAGCTTAGAGGGAACACTGATACTGTGTAAGAAAAAGGAACCTAAACCCAAGATGCCCACACAAATCCCTGCATATTCAAGAAGTGTATGAAATGCTAGGAATCTACATTGGGAGGGGCTGTGGCTCAATGGCGGAGCATCTAATCGGCATGCAGAATGTCCCAAGGTCAATCCCAGGCATCTCCAGTTGAAAAGATCAGGTGGGAGGTGACCTGAAAGGCCTCTGCCCGAGACCTTAGCATGGGTGTCAAACTAATTTGTTACAAGAACCAGATCTGACATAAATTTCACTTTGTCGGGCTGGGCCATGTGTGTCATAAAATGTAATGCCAGATACAGGAGATATACATTTTATAAAGGATGTGGGCAAACCCAATTAACGGTATTGGTTTTTACTCAAAATAAAAACCTGCTTTAAACATTAACCCTCTTACAGTATCTCCCTGATGCCCACCACCACCCGCTACTCATCAGCACTGGTACAGGGACATAATGCACAGCGCCTTTGCCATCTGGCAATAAAGATAATGACCAGTTGATCGCTAGCCGGATAAGAGCCCTGGACCAGCACTCCTGCCTTAGAGAGCTGCTGCCAGTTTGAGCAGACAATACTGAACCTGATAGGCCAAGGGTCTGATTCAACAAAAGGCTGCTTCATGTGCTTACAAAGCAGGTATCTATGAACTCCCATGACAGGTTTTGTGGAACATGAATAGTGGCTTTTTCTCCTTTGCTCAAGGCTCTTAGATGAACAAGACCCAAACCAGGGGAGGGGGAGGTACCAATTTTTTAAAAACCCAGTAATTTCATTACAGCCTTTTTCCCCTCCTCGTTATGGAAATTGAAGAGATTGTATGCTGACTTCTATTCCTCCTTATCCATCAACAGAATTACTTCAATCAAGGACCTCAGTGTTTCCTAATTAAACCAGCGGGATTTTACAGGTGCTGCTTGCCCTGACTTTATTAATGTCGTACTGGCTCCAGGGTTGCTAAATTTAGGAGAAAGGCGTAGGAGGGAAATATAACTCAGGGAAGGATACACAGTTAATCGAGATGTGGCAAAGCATGGAAACCCCCGCCAGGCTATCCTAAAGACTAGAAAGGGGCTTTAAAGTCCTGGTTGGATAGCTAATAGAAAAGGTAAAGGTAAAGGTCTCCCTTGCTCGAAAGCCAGTCGAGTCCGACTCTAGGGTTGTGGTGCTCATCTCCGTTTCCAAGCCGAAGAGCCAGCGCTGTCCGAAGATGTTTCCGTGGTCATGTGGCTGGCATGACTAAACACCGAGGCACATGGAACGCTGTGACCTTCCCACCAAAGTGGTACCTATTGATCCACTTGCAATCTCTTGCTTTCGAACTGCTAGGTTGGCAGGAGGATAGCTAATACCTGCTTCAAATAAGCTTTAAATCCATGGCACTGCATTTGGAAGCAGCTTCTCGTCATTGTAGGATTCTTCAGGCTGCATGCGTTGACCACAAACGGGGGTGCCAGGTGAACGTACCTTATTCTTGACGGGGGGTCACCTTGTCCTCTGACAAAGTCCATCTCCAGTGTACCATCATGCCTGGCAGTTTTACACCTGAACAGTAGCTGCTTATACCACAGTGCCAGGTCATTGTCGCATGCATCTGCTTTTGCCGATTCCAAAATCAAAATCAATTCCAGTTACCCCCCCCCGCCCCCCAAAAATGAGAATGTTATCAGGACACTAAATTGAGCATTGTGTGTAAAGCACAGAATCACCTGCTATTTGTTCCATGTTTGAACAGGGACAGGCAGAAACATCTATTAAAAAGTACTGGATCTGAAAAACTGTACCTGAAACTGGATCTGAAAAACCTCTCAGCTGAAACTGGATCTGAAAAACCATTCATTCCATGGGGCTTACCTGCCCCCACCCCCATTCCAGCCCTTTGGCAACGGTTGCCACCTCCAGATTGTGAAATACCTGGAGATCTTGGGTGCGGAGCCTGAAAGGGGTGGCATTTAGGGAGGGGAGGGACTACGGTGGAGTATAACGTCACAGAGTCCACCTTCCAAAGTGGCTATTTTCTCCAGGGGAACTGATCTCTGTCACCCTGAGACCGGTTGTAATCAATGCTCCCTATAAGCTGTGGAGTCTTGTGAGCAAAAAATCTACTTTGTGAGCTACTGGCATTAAAGTTGAGAGTGAGCAATTTGGCTACTGCATAAATTAGTTTGCTCTGGAGCCCCATCCTTCCTGAGCCGAGACAAAAATGTATGAGCCGGAGGCTAAAAAACCTGTGAGCTAGCTCACACTAAATCAGCTTAGAGGGAACACTGGTTGTAATCAATGTTCCCCCTAAGCTGTGGAGTCCTGTGAGCAAAAATTCAACTTTGTGAGCCACTGGCATGAAAGTTGTGAGCGAGCAGTTTGGCTACTGCATCAATTAGTTTGCTCTGGAGCCCCATCCTTCCTGAGCTGAGACAAAAATATGTGAGCCGGAGGCTAAAAAACTGTGAGCTAGCTCACACTAAAACAGCTTAGAGAGAACACTGGTGTAATCCCAGGAAATCTCCGACCACCTTGTGGAGGTTGGCAACCCTTCCATTATTCCTCCTCAAACACTATCCCTGAGGGCCAGAGGACCCTCTGGAATGGTATGCAACATGGCATGATGGAAATGAAAGACCACCTTTGCACAAGTGCAAGAGCTTTCTACTAACCTAAGGAGCTCTTTGCAGCTACCTTACATTTTAAATGCCCAAATCATATACTCTGCTTAGCCTTTTGCAGAATACCAATTAGACTCCTTTTTAAAAAAAATCAAGTGTAGATGGAACACTGCCACTGAACTTGGCACATGGACTAGGAATATGGATGAAATTGCAAAGACCACGCAAAACCGTTTATTCAAAAACGTACCCAAGAGCAACATTCTAGCTAGCTGTGCAAGGCATTTTCTCTGTGGCTGGCAAGCAGCACACTTTTGCCCCCCTGTTAAGTTTCCCAGTGCCCCTGCAGTAGCAAAATGCCGCCAATCCCCTATTCCACGTAAGTTATCCTTGGTATTGTTAGACGAGTGATTATAAACCTTTAGTTACTGAGAAGAACTAGGCCAAAATTATCTACGTTTCAGTTTAATTAGATGCTGTGAGAATAGAAGGTCATTGCCGCGGCCTCACCCCTGGCTTTATCCATCACTCACCCACATTGTGAGAAAAATAATGCTCTCAAAATATAAGTATAGGTAAAAAACTTCCATTCTTTAGTGCAGAAGCATAGGTAAAATCTATATCGCTCTGCACAAATCCCCCAAAATGCTAGAAAGAAAGTGTAGTATTATTAGAATCCATTGAATCTACAAGGAAGAGGGAGCCAAGCTGATTCCAGACTGTTCAGAAAGCGTTTACCAAAGACTGGTCCACTCTGTAGTTTAGAATACATTTTAGACCAGGGGTGTTGAACTCATTTGTTACAAGGGCCGGATCTGACATAAATGAGACCTTGTCGGGCCGGGCCATGGGTGTCATAAAATATAATGCGGAGGTAGTGGCGATATAAACTTTATAAAGGACACAAACACAAAGAGGTTTTTTTTTACTTAAAATAAAAACATGCTTAAAACATGAGCACTCTTGCAATATTTTGTTTATTTAACAGTGTCTGATAACTGACACCTCTTGCTCTGAATTATTGCATCAAAATGCTCAGGTGTGTATCTGTAAGCTGCAAACCTACGAGGACTCAACAGCAGCAGAACTGGAAGGAAAAGCAGAAGACAGCCAGTTCTACTGAAGGCCTGGTAGAAGCCCCTGGGGGCCTCATCCGGCCCCCGGGCCACATGTTTGACACCCCTGTGCTAGACCCTTTGGCCTTCAGTAAGGTCTAAACCGGAGGTGTCAAACTCATTTGTTACGAGGGCCGGAGCTGACATAAATGTCACTTTGTCGGGTCAGACCATGTGTTCCATAAACGTGATGCCATAAACTGTATAAAGGACAGCAACTGGTAAGCTCAGAATTGGTGTGTCCTCACTGCAAGGCCCCATGGGCAAACTAGAGAAGCAGCACTGCAGCGCTGGGCAGATGCTCCCACTATGCTTTACTGCTGCAGACAAGGTTGTTCTGCCATGCTGAAGCCACAATGGAGTGGCTCCGCCCACTCCCCCCAGCAGTCCCTCCCTTGCACCAGATGCTCGCAGGCTGCATAAGATCCCTGGATGGGCCGATTCCGGCCCTGGGGCCTTATGTTTGACACCCCTGGTCTAAACCCTTGCCAACTTTCAGGGGGTCTGCATCTTCTAGACCTGTAACTCACACACACAGTACATCATGGAAACACGGGAAAATACTAAGATGCATCAGTCACACTTGGCTATTCAAGCCTCGTCTTCTGATTGCATAATATAAAAATTTTGCAACAGCCACCATTATTTCGCAATTAGAATGGAACAGAAGAAAGTGAACAATGGAGTCATCAGAATGCCAGCTCTTACCCTCTAGAAGTGGAGTAATAAAATGAGATTGGATATCCGTATAAAGGGGGCAATGAGGTATGGTGTGTGTAGTGGATTCTATATCTTTTGGAGAGCAAAGACAAAGTCTGGCTACATATGGTATCTGGCGGTACCTCCCTAAAATCACCTCTGATGGCAGAACTTTAAAGCGTGCAAGCATGTATGCTCTGCAATGATGTGGGGCTGTTAAACTTGACAGACACTTCGCAGTAGAGCCCATGTCAAAAGTCCCCAACCTACTTGGGGAGCATCTGCTGGCTGCACGTTCCGTAGGTCCTTGCCTTTCGATGTCAAGAAATCTTTGTTTAATAATAGCATAGGCTTGTTTATCTGAAAAGGGGGCTAAATAATCTGGGGATATTCCCATTGTAGAGAGTTTCTCTTCTACATATCTAAGCCATGGAGAGAGATGGGACTCAGTTGCCATGTGAGTAATAATACCTTTAGCTTTAGCATGGGAATGAAGTTTAAACCAGAACAGAGTTGTTATCAGTCATGCTCTGGTCGATAGAAGCCTTTGATCGGTTTCTAAGCATAAAGCTGCATAAGGAACACAAGAGAGAAGTACAAGAATTTTCTGCAAGAATCTGGACTGAATTCTTTCCAAGTCTCCATTTAAGGCTTCAATCCAGATTGGTACTCTGTAGAATAATTGAGCAGCTAATTTGGCATTAAAAACTTTAAGGGCCGCCAGCACGTACTGGTTACCCCTGGTATAACGGAGACCTGTAACTCTTTTTTTCTTCTTCTCTCCATTATGCTGCCGAGAAGCACGTACTGGTTACCCCTGGTATAATGGAGACCTGTAACTCAAAAGGTAAAGGTTCCCTTGCTCGAAAGCCAGTCGAATCCGACTCTAGGGTTGTGGTGCTCATCTCCGTTTCCAAACTGAAGAGCCAGCGCTGTCCGAAGACGTTTCCGTGGTCAAGTGGCTGGCATGACTCAACACCAAGGCGCACAGAACGCTGTTACCTTCCCACCGAAGTGGTACCTATTAATCTACTTGCAATTTCTTGCTTTCGAACTGCTAGGTTGGCAAGAGCTGGAACTAGAGATGGGAGCTCACTCCATCATGCGGCACCCGGGTCTCGAACTGCTGAACTACTGACCTTCCACAGCCTGCAGTTCAGCGTCTTAACCACTTGAGCCACCGCTCAAAGGGTTACTCGTCAAATGCAGCAAGCAACCGTGCTTCTGGTACTACAGGGGTTTTTTTTGTTTGTTTTTTTTAAATCCTTTAGATCTATTCAAATTAAGTCTGTCTTTCTGGATTCTTCACTTGAATTCCACTTCTGCTTGAGACGACATTTGTCAGTAACTAAATTTGCTTCTCAAGACAGGCAGAACTGCCCCCTCGTCTCTGCCACATGGTTTGTTAGCCATGAAACATGGTGTTTTTTATATATACTTAAGAGACCTAATTGGGTTATCTTCTTAGAGGCGCTTTTTGATAGTTTTTAACTGTGTACTTTAAAGTCGAGGGTTTTTGGGTTGTTTTTTTTTTTTTTTAAAGGAAGGAGCAGATAGAAAGTTTCACATAGAGATAACTGAGCTCTCTGGGATTAAAGTAAATTACTGTAAAATTGGTGTCAGTGTCCTGGAGCAAAACAGTTAACACTGAATTGTGTTCTACGAAAAGCTCATCTTTTATGGCAGAGAAATAAGAGGAGGATCAAGGGCAGTGTCTATAGGTTCAACAACCATCTTGTTAAGAGGTAATAAGCCGTGTTGTTACCACTGAGAATGTTCTATCTTGGATTATTAGAAAACGGTACATTCCTTTTGCCCTCTAGGCAAAACAGAAAACTCTTCTAGGATTGCTATACAGTGAAAAATGACACCCACACACCCCACACACATTTCCATTCATTATAAGGTCTATTTACCTAAAACATCCCTATAAAATAATGTATTGTCCATTTTAGATTACCAAGATACTAACAACAAAACATAAGCCTTTACAGGATGGAGTCAGTATTGGCAAACTTAGATCACCACCACCCCCAAAAAAGAAAGACTTTTGTTAGTTGGCATCTTGGGGCCAATTGCAACACTGCTGTCGCCCTGTCGAGGCCATAGAAAAGCTCTTGCACATATAGCCATTGTACTTGGAGGATGACATCACCTTCAAATGCTTTGTCTACAGATGTGCATGGATCAGCACATAGGTTATGTCAGCACTCTAGAGGAACCGGTATCCGGACACTAAAACAGGGAACAGCAACGCAGAGATTCTAAACCAAGGCTGAGGCTCTCGTGCCTTGACTTAATTTATCTAACTAAAGTTTCCATTGAGTAATACCGCCGCATAAAACTTAACCGTATTACCCAGTCTAATTAATTAACAATGGCACAAATAGCTGCCAAGCTGAGTGATTGCGACACTTAGAAACACAGGAGCTTAATATTGTGTACTTCCGCATTCAAGCATCACTGGCAATTACTATCACTTACATGTTGCGAGAAAGATTCAAGCAAAGGGGCTTGTGGGTTTGTGCTTTCCAGACAGTAACCCTCCCTTTCCAGCTCCCGGCCACCCGGCAAATCATTTTTGGAAGCAGAAGGAGCTTCTTCTTCTTCTTTTTTTTAATTGCACAAATAATTACAAACAGTTAAAAAGAAGGAGCTTTCAAAAGCAGCTTGTGAGTGGCACTGCAGTTTGCTGTTCAAAGCTCTGGGCCCTGTCTCCAGCATCAAACCCGAAAGACCCAAGCGTCCAGTATATCCGGACTCTCCCACAGCCTATGGAGAAGAAGAAGAGAAGAGATTGGATTTATACCCCGCCCTTCACTACCCAAAGGAGTCTCAGAGCAGCTTACAAACTCCTTCCCCTCCCCACAACAGACACCCTGGGAGGTAGGTGGGGCTGAGAGAGCTCTTGACAGAAACTGCTCTTTTTCAAGAACAGCTCTTATCAGAGCTACGGCTTGCCCAAGGTCATGCAGCCAGGTGCAAGTGGAGGAGTGGGGAATCAAACCCGGCTCTCCCAGATTAGAGTCCGTGCACTTAACCACCACACCAAACTGGCTGAAGAAGATGAAGAAATTGGATTTATACTCCGCCCTTCACTTGGAGTCTAAGAGTGGCTTACAAACTCCTTTCCCTTCTCCTCCCGACGACAGACACCCTGTGAGGCAGGTGGGGCTGAGAGAGTTCTTGACAGAAACTGCTCTTTTTCAAGAACACCTCTTATCAGGACTATGGCTTGCCCAAGGTCATCCAGCAGGTGCAAGTGGAGGAATGGGGGAATCAAACCCGGTTCTCCCAGATTAGAGTCCGCACACTCAACCACTACACCAAACTGGCTGAAGAAGAAGAAATTGGATTTATACTCCACCCTTCACATCGAGTCTAAGAGTGGCTTACAAACTCCTTTCCTCTCCCCTCCCCACTACAGACACCCTGTGAGGTAGGTGAGACTGAGAGAGCTCTGACAGAAACTGCTCTTTTTCAAAAACACCTCTTATCAGGACTATGGCTTGCCCAAGGTCATCCACCAGGTGCAAGTGGAAGAGTGGGGAATCAAACCCGGTTCTCCCAGATTAGAGTCCGTGCACTTAACCACTACAGCAAACTGGCTGAAGAAGAAGAAGAAATTGGATTTATACTCCGCCCTTCACTTGGAGTCTCAGAGTGGCTTACAAACTCCTTTCCCTTCCCCTCCCCACAACAGACACCCTGTGAGGTAGGTGGGGCTGAGAGAGCTCTGACCGAGAGCTGCTCTTTTTCAAGAACAGCTCTGCCATAACTATGGCTTGCCCAAGGTCATCCAGCAGGTGCAAGTGGAGGAGTGGGGAATCAAACCCGGTTCTCCCAGATTAGAGTCCGCGCACTCATCCACAACACCAAACCAGCTAAAACAAGAAGAAATGGAATAACATGGCCATTCCCAGCTGTCTTCTTCTATATGAAACTGTCTCCAAATAAGTGGACGTACGAAGAATGTAGGTTAGTAGAAAAGCAGATCAGGGACTTCAGATCTCTCGTGTCCTGGATGGGGTTATGCTCCCCTTGAAAAGCCAGGTTTCGCAGCTTGGGAGGTCTGCTTGACATAGCAGTCACTTTAGGAAACCAGGTGGCTGTGGTGGTCCGTAGCACTTTTGCCCAGCTTTGGCATGTGCGTCAGAAGCCCCCATTCCTGGCTCAGTCAGATCTAGCCTGGTCCATAGCTACGGTGGGGCTGTTGGGGACTCTGTCCCCGCTGTAGTAATAGTAGTAGTAGAAGAAGAGGAGGAGGAGGAGGAGGTTGGATTTATACCCCGCCCTTTACTCAGAGTCTCAGAGCAGCTTACAATCTCCTTTCCCTTCCCCTCTCCACAACAGACACCCTGTGAGGCAGGTGGGACTGAGAGAGCTCTGACGGAAACTGCTCTTTTTCAAGAACAGCTCTGACAGAACTACGGCTTGCCCAAGGTCATGCAGCAGCTGCAAGTGGAGGAGTCGGGAATCAAAACGGTTCTCCCAGATTAGAGTCCACACACTTAACCACTACACCAAACTTCCTTAAAGGGCCATGGCCTTAGTACAGCTGCCAGCATCTGCCAGCATCATCACAGGGGCCATATGGCTCAACGTGATCCTAGACAGGGTCCCTCCAAGTGGTAGGCCATTGGGAACCTTCCCATTCAGTTAAAGGGCCATTTCACACCTGTGCTGGTGACTCCTTGAGTTCTGTTGTCCTCTAGAAGAACCAGGAAGTTAAGCCACCCCGACCACTTAATAGCCAATGGCTGCCTCTGAGCCTGCTGAAGACACTGTGGCTAGGCCCTTGGAAAGGCCAGGTTACTGGCTGTTCAGAGTGTGCTTTGTATGTGTACAATCCGATGCATGAAGGCTTTATAAACATCCACATAAAAAGAGACTCTATGAAATGTGCCTCCACTCCATGCACTCTGTGCATTTAGAGTAACACAAGGGGTGGGACCCGCGATACTCGCGGGGGTGGGGGAGCTCTACACTTTTGAGGCAGAGGAGGAGGTAGCAGGAGGAGGTAAGTTCCCCCCCATCCCGCCGGTTCCCCCTGTCTCCTCGCGAGGGAGTTCGTAGAGCGTTCCCTGCGCATGCACAGGGGACGCTCTGTCACTTTTGGGGGATTTAAGTATCCCCCCAATATTTTTGGGGGGGTTACAGCTTTTTGTGCACACCTGGGGACTGCTCAAAGTGTGCACGAAAATCTCCCTCCCCCCCAGGTGCCCCCGATGTGCGGAAATAAGTATCCGCACGCAGGGGGCCATGTTGGAAATTAGATATATAGATTGACAGGGCTAGAACTGATAAGTGAATGCAGGTAAAAATCTCAGTTTACTACTCTTAACAATTAAAGATATAATTGAGTGTGTAATGTAATTTGGAATGGTAGATTTAACTGTAATTCCCTGTTCTGGGATGGAAAAAAATACTCTACAGAGCCATGTTGCTTTAAAAGTTTGCCTCCATGCTAGAAAGGAGATGGATGGGATCTAATGACTGAATTCTCACAATTCAGGGTACATAAATCTCCAGTTCTGACATATTTATTACCTATGTTGGTCCCCCCCCCCAGTTGAACGCAAACAGATGATAACCAGAAACCAAGCTTGTCATTCTTTTTATCTGTTAAAAAACATCTTCACTATTTTGCATGCTAATTTAACAGGCCACCCCCTCTATATGCAACTATGATCTGTAATTCCATTTCACTGTCTGACAAAGTGTGCCTGCACACGAAAGCTCACACCTCGAATAAAACTTTGTTGGGTCTTAAAGGTGCCACTGGACTGAAACTTTGTTCTAAGAACTGCCAAAACCCTCCTTCCTCTCACTGCCGCAAGTGAACCACTGATGTGGCAACTGTCAGTTGAGGCAACGCCTCCAAGCCAAGTAGAGGCTTATTCTGAGAATCCGGAAGGGAGAAACGGAGGGCTGGCACTACACAAACACATGAGAGGGAAGGGCTTTCATAAACCACAGGCTGGAACTTCTGTTCCCAGTCAGCATAGCATTGCGAATGCAGTGTATCCACTTAGGAGAAGGCCTGTGAGGACCTTGGGTTGAGCTGCAAATATTGAATATTGTTGTGATGGCGGTCGCCATCTTGTTTATTGAACCAATTCAATTTCAGCAGGCTCCCGCATCTACCATGGCACAGAACAAGTAAAGCCATTTGCAGACTTGCCGATCAAGAGGCTTTTGCTGCATTGTAGTAATGTCATGATGAAGATTCCAAGTACAAGATAAATTTGTGCAATTAGGTTTTTGTTTGGATGACTAGACCAAGTCATAATTGATTGCTCATATCCCTAACTCCATTAATGACTCCCTAATTAGCAAAACTTATCAGTATCTGTGGCTGGAGGGTTAATGCCTAGTGATAAAAATACAGGTGTGAAATAACTCAATTTACAGTATCAGAAGCTGTTAATGATCTCACACAAAGAAGCGAGGTCCCATGAAAAATACTCTGAATTTCTATTACTACCTACTGACAATCACAGTTTTACATCATGCAGAAATTACTATACTTATCTTCTCATTAGCAACTAATCTCGCTCATTCTTCTTGCCAAGGCAATTATAAGAAATTTTCTAGGCTGAAAGGAATTAATAGGACACTTGGACCTCACACATTTTTTCTCACGATTGAATAATTGATAACTACTTGTACATAAAGCCAAAATAGGGGTGTTAAAGAATCAATAGAACCAAGGACAATAAAAGCTATAATGAGCCAGAGTGAGTATAAACCTCTAATATGCTATTAAAATATTAATCGTTTTTTTTTTCCTAGTGTACAATCATGGTACATTGTTGCAGAGACTTCTGGGTTTTCGGAAGCGAACCCTCCACTAGCAGAAGCAGTTAGTGCCAGAGACCCAAATTTGGTCATACAGCCCACTGCAAGTCCCATGGAATGAGATTCAAAACACTGAGAATTAAGAAGAAGAAGAAGAAGAAGAAGAAGAAGAAGAGGAGGAGGAGGAGGAGGAGAAGATTGGATTTATACCCCGCCCTTCACTTGGAGTCTCAAAGCGGCTTACAAACTCCTTTCCCTTCCCCTCCCCACAACAGACACCCTGTGAGGTGGGTGGGGCTGAGAGAGCTCTGACACAAACTGCTCTTTTTCAAGGACAGCTGTGCCAGAGCCTGTGACTGACCCAAGGTCACATCAGCAGGTGCAGGTGGAGGAATGGGGAATCAAACCCAGTTCTCCCAGATTAGAGTCCGCACACTTAGCCACTACACCAAACTGGAGCGGGGGACTCTATCCCGATTGTGAAAGCTGATCAAACCTGAATGCACCGCCAGCCCTACTTTAAACCACAATCGTTTCTCAAAAAGGCAGGATGGCTTCATCTTGAAGTGGGAGCCCGCCAAGTTTGTTGCAGTCCCTGGTCATTGTCTCTAGGCCGTGAACTTATCCACCACCACCACTAACCCAGATAAAAGGGAAACTATGCCAGGCTGGCTGATGAAGATGCTAGCTAACTCTCCATTCTGTTCTTACCACTGCATTATTATCCCACCCTTCCTCCAAGGGACGCAGGGTGATGGACACAATTCTCTCTTTTGTCTTAAAAAAAAGAAATCCTTGTGAGGTAGGTTAGGCTGGAAGAGAGTGACTGGCCCAAGGCCACCCAGAGACTTTCACAGCAAAGTGAGAATCTCTCTCTGCAGTTCATAACCGCTATATGACGCACTATTATCAGGCTATACCCCTGTGTTTACAGACCAACAGTGCAATACTAAGAAGATGTATACCCTCTAAACCCACTGACTTCAATGGTATTAAGAAAGGTGCAACTAGGGTTATCCGTCTTAAGGAGAGTCCTGGAGTTCCTCTTGGAATTACAACTGATTTCGGGGCAACCTATATCAGTTCTCTCTCTCTCTCTCGGTCTTTTTGCATGTGTGCGTACGTGTGCGTGCCCGTGCCTGGAAGTCATGGCAACCTCTGGCGACTCCTACTGGGCCGTGGAAGACGTTCAAACAAGTGGCTCGATAGCCTGCCTCTGCCTCCCGGCCCTGGTATTCTCTGGAGGGCTCCCATCGAAATACTTGCCAGCGTCGGCCCTGCTTAGCTTCCAAGATCTGACAAGATGGGGCTTGCCTGGGCTTATATCAGTTCTCTTGAAGGACATGGCAAATTTGGTGGATGGGCTGTATGTAGGGTTGCCAACTCCACCTTAGGAAGGTCCTGGAGATTTGGGGGCAGAGCCAGGGGAAGGTGGAATCTGAGGAGAAGAAGGAGTTCAGTGGGGACGGGATGCCGTAGAGTCCACCCTCCGAGGTCACCGTTTCCTCCAGATCAGCTGATTTCTGTAGTCTGCGTATCAGTCGTAGTTCCTGGAGAACCCCAAGACCCACGTGGAGGACAGAGGCCCTGACTCTGCGGTATCACCCCCCTACGGAGCTCCCTGCTCTCCATAAACTCCACTCCCCAAGGCAGAGCCCCCAAATCTCAGGAGTTTCCTGAGTGGTTGAATCTGATGTAATTCCATGCAAATCCTTTATACAAATCCATGATATACTTTTGCAACTTGAACCTGAAAACATTATTTGGCTTACTTTCAGAACAATGATTTTAAAATTGGCCTGTAAGTGTATTTATTATACGATTGTTGCCTTAAGAGATGTTTTGTAGTGTGTAATACAATTCATTGGTGTCTTCAGCCTGGAGATAGTTTTAAGCATTAATGTTTTTTCTAACCTATTTTTGTACTTCATTTGCAGATGTCTATTGTACTTACTTTGTATTGTTATTAAATTCTTAAATAAAAATTATAAATTAAAAAAAGGAGTGGCCTGAGCCAGACCTGGCAATCCTAGGTGTGACCGGACTGCAGACACTGATCATACTTTATAGCCTTCTGACAGTGTTAGCCGTGGAAGCCTGTCAGAGCAAGTAAGGCCAATGCGATTCAGGAACTGAGCCCAGAGTGGGCAGTTATAAGAACAGCTAGCTTAACTGTGTTCTGTTTTGATCGGAGAGTCCTAGGCATGACTTAAGAAGGCCATAACAATTTCCTTTTTTATCCTTCTCCCCCTTATGAAGGCCTACACAGGTACTGCCATGGAGACTGGAAACAGATTGACTGGGGATGGGGGGTGGGGAGTGATTGTGAAGACTCGGGACCACAGTATTCCTCCGAAACTAAACCAGCCTCCTATCTAGATGTTACTGCTCAATGCATCTCTCCAAGAAGGCTGATAGATGACCTGTCAAATCCGATATGGCTTTCATAGCGTCACAAAAGATTAAAACAGGAGAAAATTATAACTCTATATGGGGTTATCAAACCGAAACATCTTACCCTATACTTGCGGACAGGTGCTTGAAAAGAGCAATTCACTTGTTCTGCAGCTGCATTTCTGTACAATCTCTCTCTTTTATCTTGCGAACAATAACTGTGGACTAACTACACCGTTATTATAGCTTTACATGTTGGTCCTTGGAACAAATGGGCCAGAAGTTACTCATACCCACATCTATTAAAAAATGCTCCTCTCTCAAAACCTTTTCACATACACTATTTCCTTACAGTAGAAAGAGATCCCACCTGGCTTGAAACCTTATGAAGAACTTCCGATTTCATCAGAATATAATTGCCTGCTAGCTTTCTTTTTAATCTTCTTTTAGTTCAAGTTTCCTGAAGATCAAAGAGAACTCATTCAGACAGATGCATTTTCATGCCAGTGGCTAGGAGGAGAGACAGCCTCCAAGGAAACTGCTCAGTGAATCCATAAGTAATCAGAAAGCAGAATAAAGAATACAAAAAGGTCAATGGACAAGAAGAAGAATTTTAGCTTTTCACTAAAAACTGTCATTGAAAAACCAATTTGATATAACCAGTAACTGTTCTACTAAAGAAAACTTTCACTTAAATGGAAAACTTGGAGAAAAGGGTGAAGGAATCCGGAAGTTCATATCTATCTATCTATCCATCCATCCATCCATTCACACACACACACACACACACAATCTGGACATGTGGTTTTTTTTTTCTTACATAGACCCATTCTGCATCCAGCACTCGCTCCGCTGTTTACCAGCCCACGGTGGAACAGAAATTCCCCTCTACAGTGCATGCCACATTCACTTCCTTTGAGTGTCGGATTTTATGGTAGCCTCCACACTGCATACTGGTTTCACTTCCTTTGATCTCTTGGTTTTATGGTACTGTCTACATAGATTTATGGCCGTTTTAGGGCCGTTCAGGGGTGACTCTGCAGTCAGTGTGGTGTTGGCCCTGGATATCTGAATGTGGTTTTGAGCCGCATCTTTTTCTGTTCCATTGTGGGTTTGGCAAAACAGTGGAGCAAATGCTAGATGCTCTGCTGGTATATGCAACTCTGAGACCCAGAAAAAAAGGAACCAAATATCACCACTGCAATTCGCACTACATAATTAGACTTCTGTTTTAAGATTTTATTTAAAACTTTACTTTCATGATAGTTTATCAGAAGAACATCCGTAATTCTCTGTATGGTACACAGTGCGCTAGAATCCTAGAATATACAGCAATCTATATATCGTCCTACTAGCTCAAAGGAAAAGAAGAGTTAAATGAATAGGGACAGAGATGCATTTTATTTCTCTAAATTAACCCTTTCTTGCTAGGGTTGCCAACCTCCAGGTTGTAGCTGGAGATCTCCTGGTCTCCAGGCAACAGAGGTCAGTTTGCCTGGAGAAAATTGCCGCTTTGGAAGGCGGACTCAATGGCACTGTATCCCACCAGAGTCCCTTCCCTCACCAAATCCCACCCTCCTCAGGCTCCATCCCAAAAACGTTTCTCAAACCCAACTTGGAAACCCTATTTATCGATAACCTAACAAGAAAGATTGAAGGTCAAAGAAGACAGGGACGGCAAAGGATGAGATGGTTAGACAGTGTTATCGAGGCAACGAACATGAAATTGAGCAAACTTCAGAGGACGGCGGAAGACCGGAAGGCCTGGTGTGATCTGGTCCATGGGGTCGCGGAGAGTCGGACTCGACTGTGCGACTGAACAACCTTGAAAACAAACAAGTTTTCAACATTTTAATAAGAACACAGAGAAAGCTCAGGTTTCTGAAGGGCAACTAAAGGTTATTATGTCTGCCAAAGGTTCTGCTGAGGCATCTTGGATAATTCAAAAATTCACAAATGAGCCAGGAGGGGGGGGGGGGAAACCCCTTTTCAATTTTTATATAGGAGGAAGATAAAGGCATTAATATTCCCCAATTCTTTTTTTTTCCATTGCTTGCATATGCTTTATGCTGCTAATGAACCTCAGCAACAGAAAAAACTGGGAAATAGCTTCCTGAAAGCGTGAATCCATGACAGACTCCCCGAGAAACATGATACACTGCATGAATGCACATATGCTCTTCGAAGAGACCAAAATGTGATTTAAAACGGCTTCCGTTCTTCACTTAATTAAAATGTTAGGTGGCCAAACAGACTCAGAGCATGACTTAACAACTTCATCCTAGTCTTTAAATCAAGCCCTGATCAGATAGCTTATCATCATTATATCAGACATTACACCATTAATTTGTTTTACCTGTTTGTCTGGAAATGGCTACTCCAGTCCTGCAAATCCATTGATCTACAGATATGGATCGGAATGTGTGTGCTGAAACAGAACGAAGGCTCTGGGATAGGGCACTGAACTAACTTAGCCACTCACGGTAAGAGTTAATTTAAAATCCAATGACGTCCTCAATCAAGCAATTCTCATTTCTCCCCCCAGAAATTCGGCTGTAATGTCATTCCCTCAGACTAACCTGTCAGTCAGAAAGGCTAAGGAATGATAAAACTGACTTTCCCCACTCACTTATATATATATATCTTGCTTGATTAAATCTCTTTCTGGAAGACATCCATCTTTTGTTCAATCTCCAGTGAGCATTTGTGTATTGATTATACACTGGATGAGAGAGCAAAACAAAAGCTATTGGATAGTCGCAAAAAAAATAATGTAAAAAGAATAAATGATAAATGGCCTAACGGCGGAAGCATTTTCTTAAACAAGTACCATAACTACTATGTATCTGCTCGCCGATAAATTCTCCTTTCAAGTCAGAGGCATTATAGTCCATCACTGCACTGACCAGAGTGTCACCTACCCCAAAGCACTCATTACGAATTCTATCCTTCCACAGAAGGCGTTTGAAGCAGTGTGCCCAAAAATAGCATCGCAAGGACACGGCTGTCATCTTGTCAGTACCCGACCCATTGCAAGGAAGTTAGAAGATGCACCTAAGGCCCCCCGAGACATTTTAAGGCACCAAACAATTTGTGTTCTGAAAACCAAGCGGTACCTCTCTTGAATGCACGGTCTTCTTCAATCGCTAGCTAAAACCTGAATCCACATAGGTTGTGCTGCATTGATCAATCTCCTGACAGATAAGTCGGAGCAACCGGAAAGAAGCTAAGCATCTCTTTTCTTCTGTTTAACTGTTAACTACGTGTGAACACTGGTTCCTCCTACTGAGAAAAGGCATAGTCTTGAAAAACCTATGCTGTGCGGTACCATTATGGTCTGAGACAATAGACGGATAACAATGGAAGCAAGCAGAGGATATCGCTGAAAGAACCTTTGTCAGAACCCTTTGCACGAGGCCTTGAAGCCGCTGAGAACTACCACCTTGCCAGGCGTATTCTTCTTAAACAACAAAGCACAGTTTCTTGAAGTAAAGATCCTCTAAAAAAGGGCTTGCTGGCATTTCAACCTGCAAGTCTCCTACGGGTATGAGAAAAGCATTTTTTTTAAAAAAAAAGTTATCCAAACTAAGTTGCATACTATATCATATTTTAATGAAGCAGTGCGATTCATACGTTCTTTAGAAACAGCGATCCACCAATTCAAACTCACCTATTAACTGGGGGGGGGGGGAAGAGTCCCTGAATAAAAGGAAGGATTTCTTCACCCAAAGAGTGATTAACACATGTAATTCACTGCCACAGGAGGTGGTGGCCGCTACAAGCAGGAATTGACTTCAAGAGGGAATTGGATAAGCATATGAAGCAGAGGTCCATCGGTGGCTATCAGCCACAAGGTATAGATAGAACTGGGGCAAGGGATGCTCTGTATTTTTGGTGCTGGGGGGAGGGGCAACAGTGAGAGGGCTTCTGGTGTCCTGGCCCCACTGCTGGACCTCCTGATGGCACCTGGTGTGTGACACAGAGTGTTGGACTGGATGAGCCACTGGCCTGAACCAATATAGCTTCTCTTATGTTATCTGTATTCGTGGTGCTTGGGGGGCAACAGTGGGAGGGCTTCTGGTGTCCTGGCCCCACTGGTGGAGCTCCTGATGGCACCTGGTCTTTTGGGCCACTGTGTGACAGAGTGTTGGACTGGAGGGGCCATCGGCCTGATCCAACATTGGCGTCTCTTATGTTCTTATGAATGATCCAACCTTGCAACACGTTTAATGTGAACAGAAACTAACAGCAGGGGGTGCCCTCCTAACATGTGCAGGAAGGAACATGGAAGGGGAAGAGTTCCTCCAGGCATAACAAGAGTGTTGAATTTCAGTATCATTAACACTGCAGGTCTAAGCGGAGTGATATGCTCTTCTAAGCCCATTTGATTTCAATGGATTTAGGGAAATGCAGCTCTTCTTAGGATTGCACGGTAAGTTTATCATAATAAGCAAGGATGTTCAAAGTGTATTACAAAGAAAGCAAACAGGTTTTTTTGCACAGGATGGCAATCCAGCAGGCGGGCAGGCAAGCAACATGAGAAATTTGGGTGAGGGATGTAGTTTAGTAAATTTTTTCAGTGTCTTCTGTTGAGAGAAAACCAAGAAAGCCACAACCGTTGAGAGAATAAAGCTTGAGTCCAGGGGCACCTTTAAGACCAACAAAGTTTAATTCGAGGTATGAGCTTTCGTGTGCAGGCACATTTCTTCAGATACCAATTACTTTGCTCTGCTGCTTCAGGCCGACACAGATAACCCACCTGAATCTAACAACAGTCAGGGGTCATTTCGTAGAAAAAGAGCTAGGGGAACTCATTAGCATAACTCATTAGCAATTTCACACACCCCGACATCACCGGAAGTGTGTCATAAGGCCACACACCCCGCCCCCAACAGTCCCGGCCGCCGCCGGCCTTGCAGCTCCACTGCCGAGCCCCGTGAGGGGCTCATGCCACATTACTATAGGAGACGCATGCCACATTACTATAGCACTAAGAATGAAGTTTTACGATTCCTGAGCCTGCTTGCGGGGAGGGTGGGATACAAATAGAACCAGATAAATAAATAAATGAATGAATAAAATAGTAGCTTCACCTGGCCCCACCACGTCGAAAGGATCCCACCACCAATGCTCCCTCTAAGCCAGGAGTGTCGAACTCATTTGTTATGAAGGCCAAATCTGACATAAATGAGACTTTGTTGGGCCGGACCAAGTGTGTCATTAAATGTAATGCCAGGTAGCGGACATATAAACTTTATAAAGGACACAAACACAAAGGGTGTTGTTGTTTTTACTTAAAATTAAAACATGCTTAAAACATCAGCACTCTTGCAATATTTTGTTTATTTAACAGTGTCTGATAACAGATACCTCTTGCTCTGAATTACTGCATCAAAATCTCTGTGCTGTTGCAATCTTGAGTATGCTGTTCAGGTGTGTATCTGTAAGTTGCAAACCTACGATGATGCAGCAGAACTGGAAGAAGAAGCAGAAGACAGCCAGTTCCACTGCGGGCCTGATAGAAACCCTCCGGGGGCCTGATCCAGCTGCATGTTTGACACCCCTGCTCTAAGCTGTGGAGTTTTCTGAGCAAAAATTCTACTTTGTGATCTGCTGGCATTAAAGTTGTGAGCGAACGATGTGGCTGCTGCATAAATTAGTTTGCTCTGGAGCCCTCCTTCCTGGGCTAAAACAAAAATGTGTGAGCCAGAGGCTAAAGAACTGTGAGCTGGCTCACACTAACTCAGCTTAGAGGGAACACTGACAAGTACTGACTCTGCTGAGCTTACTGCTTTCAAGGCGAGTGAGAAGCAGAGGTGGTTGGCCATTGCCTTCCCCTGCAGAGTCTTCCTTGGTGGTCTCCCTTCCAAAGACAGATCTGATGAGATTGGGCTATATCATGCTGCCTTCGCTCCTTTTAGTCTGATGCGTATGTGTTAAGTGCCATCAAATTGCTTCCAACTTATGGCAACCCTATGAATTAGTTCATGAAGCTGTAGCTTCCTTGATGGAGTCAATCCATCTCATCTTGGGTCATCTTCTTTTCATGCTGCCTTCAACTTTCACTAGCATTATTGTATTTTCTAGTGAGTCTTGTTTTCTCATAATGCAGCCGAAGTATAATAGCCTCCGTTTGCTCATTTCAGCTTCTCGTGAGAGTTCAGACTTTATTTGATCTAGAACCCACTTATTTGTCCTTTTTTGGCAGTCCACGGTGTCTGTAAAACTTTCCTCCAGCACCACAATTGCAAATGAATCAACTTTCTTCCCATGAGATTTTTCATCGTCTAACTTTCGCACCCATACATAGTAATGGGAAATAACTATAGAGTGAATGGTCTTGATCTGGACTGCCAGCAACACATCCTTACACTCTAAGGGACCGCCTTTCCCCATATGTTCCCCCAAGGGCACTACGGTCGGGGAGTCAACGTCTCCTGGAAATTCCAGGCCCCAGGGATATTAAATTTGCTGTTACCAGAGACAGGGTATTTTCGGTGGCGGCTCCTACCTGGTGGAAGGAGCTCCCGGAGGAGATCCGGGTCTTTGTGGGACCTCTCTCAGTTCCACAGGGCCTGTAAGACGGAGCTCTTCCGCCAGGCTTTTGAGTAGGAGCCGCCGCCACTACTATTCCACCACCGCTATTTATGCAGCATCGCACCGCTACCACCACTATGTGGTCGGAGGAGATCCGGGCCCTTGCGGGACCTCTCTCAGTTCCACAGGGCCTGTAAGACAGAGCTCTTCCGCCAGGCTTTTGAGTAGGAGCCGCCGCCACTACTATTCCACCACCGCTATTTATGCAGCATCGCACCGCTACCACCACTATGTGGTTCCATCGGGGTGCGAGGTGACCCTGGAAGGAGAAGGGATGACAGGTTATTGGAACGTTGCCATTGGATTAAGTTCTACCCCATCTTGCGATAAATGGAACACTGACACTTTGTTGTTGTATTATATTGGGCTTTTTTTGTTGTTTCAGGCTGTTTTTATCTTTTTTAACTCTGGCACTTGTGCCTCGTTGTTAGCAGCCCTGAGCCTTCGGGGAGGGCGGGATATAAATCCAAAAAGAAAGAAAGAAAGAATCTCTTCTAGCTCCTTCATAGCTGCCCTTCCCCATCTCAATCTCCTTCTGATTTTAGTCTGTTAGTCCTGTGCAAAAATATATATATATCTACATGCAGCGTATACAGCATGTCTAGCCAAGTGCCTCATCTCAAAAACACCCACACACCTGCTGCTGGAACACCCACAACTTTGCAGGTGGACACTACATTTTCCCAGCATGAAAGATTTGCCT
>NW_015170910.1:702029-702328 GCF_001447785.1 Gekko japonicus | reverse complement strand
ACAGAACAACCTCCCCAGGGAAGTGCGCCTGACCCCCTCACTTAAGATCTTTAGAAGGCAGCTGGAGACAGTTTCATTTAGGCCCACATTTATTAAGTTACTAGCAGTCCCAAGCTGTGCTTTTAAATTTTGCTTATCGTGTATTCTATTTTATAAGAACATCAGAAGAGCCCTGCTGGATCAGACCAGTGGTCCATCCGGTCCAGTATCCTGTCTCACACTGTGGCCAACCGGTTCCTCTGGAGGGCCAACAACAGGGCAGAGAGTCTGAGGCCTTCCCTTGATATTAAGAACATCAG
>NW_015170910.1:701547-701989 GCF_001447785.1 Gekko japonicus | reverse complement strand
ACACACTAAATAATCCACTTTCAGTGCACTTTCCAACTGGATTTTACTGTGTGAACTGGCAAAAATCCAGTTGGAAAGTGCATTGAAAGCGGACTGAAAGTGGATTATCTGGTGTGTGTGTGACTGCAGCCTAAATCTACCTAATCCCCTTTTAAAGCTGTCTATGCCTGAGGCCATCACTATGGGAGCAAATCCCATATTTTAATTACTCTCTTTGTAAAGAAGAGAGTCCCTTGGACTGCAAGAAGATCAAATCAGTGAATCTTAAAAGAAATCAACCCTGACTATTCCCTGGAAGGCCAGATAATGAAACTGAAGCTCAAATACTTTGGCCACCCAATGAGAAGGGAGCACTCACTGGAGAAGAAGACCCTGATGCTGGGAAAGACTGAAGGTCAAAGAAGAAGGGGATGGCAAAGGATGAGATGATTGGGCAGTGTCA
>NW_015170910.1:698056-701486 GCF_001447785.1 Gekko japonicus | reverse complement strand
AGTGTCATTGAGGCAACGAACATGAAATTGAGCCAACTTTAGAGGACGGCGGAAGACTGGAAGGCCTGGCGTGATCTGGTCCATGGGGTCGCGAAGAGTCGGACTCGACTGTGCGACTGAACAACAACATTTCCTTTTTGTCTGTCCTGAATCTACTGCCCATCAGCTTTGTTTATGTATTTTATCTATATTGTAAGTCATGTAGAGCGACAAAGAGACATTAACAATGTTCCAAACTTCCTGATACCTGAGAAGCTTAAATATGTTGTTGCCCCGGCACCTTATCTCTCTGTCCTGGAGGTACCCAGTCAACGGAGAGCTTTTGCTCTCGCAAGATGGCGAGTCCTCCCCCTCTGCAGTTTTAGAGGGGAGATATAAAAAGACTCCCATTGAGGAGAGGATTTGTTTCTGTGGCACTGAAGAGGTGGAGTCAGTCGAGCATGTATTATTCACTGTCGCTTCTATTAGGAAGCTCGTTCTAATATAATTTCCCCTGTACTTATCAATTTTCCTGGATGTTCCGATGTTTATATTTTAAAGAAACTTTTAATGGGTGCTAATCAACAGGTTACCATTAGTTGTGCCAAAAAAATTTTTCAGTAGCCTGTAGAATTCGCAGAGAAATTTTATGTACAGATTTTAACTAATTGTTGCCAATAGATCGGGCCAATTTTACTTTCTAATGACATTATTGTAAAGCTTTTATTCTCTCTAGGGTTGCGGTGCTCATCTCTGTTTCAAAGCCGAAGAGCCAGCGCTGTCCGAAGACGTTTCTGTGGTCATGTGGCCGGCATGACTAAACACTGTTCCCTTCCCACCGAAGTGGTACCTATTTACCTACTTGCAATTTCTTGCTTTCGAACTGCTAGGTTGGCAGGAGCTGGAATTAGAGACCGGAGCTCACTCCGTCATGCGGCAACTCGGGTCTTGAACTGCTGAACTACTGACCTTCCACAGCCTGCAGTTCAGCGTGTTAACCACTTGAGCCACCACAGCTCCCAATTGTTGCCAATAGATCAGACCAATTTTACTTTCTAATGACATAATTGTAACACTTTTATTCTTGACTTGTACTGGTCGTTGGCCGAATAAAGCATTGATTGATTGATATTGTAAGTCACCTGAAACTCCATAAAATGGCTAATAAATAAATAAATGTTTTAAATAAATAAATAATAAAATGAAGCAGTCGAGGCACAACATGCTGCAAGTCTGAAATCTCAGCACACGGTTTCCTGAGGATGGGCTATTTCACTACACCAAACCAAGGGAAATTCAAATCAGGTCTTACTATACTTCAGAAATATTCACTGTTCTTTCTTTCCCTTTCTTGAAACAATCACATATGCTGGCCCGGACTGCGGGAACCCAAATCAACAAGCTCGTAACCATTTTGACTGAGAACCCACCTACCCACTTCGTGTCACGTCACCTGCAAAATGTCAGCGCCACAAATGACAGTCCTCATTTCAGGTAATTGATCTCTTTTGCTACCTGCTGCTTGATGACTGACTTGTTCGCCACATAGAAGAATATACCTAATGACGGAACAGCACAAATGCAGTAATTGGACAATCAAGTATTTTATCTCCAAGATTAATACAGGAGAGCGCACATAAAAATTCCTCCATTCAATAAGAGCTAGAAAAACACTCCACTTACTGTACCGCCGTCTCTCTCTCTGGCTCAGAAGTGGGCCACTCACCTTTCACCATACAAAATAACAAGTAAATAGAAAGGCTTCAAGTGTTGTTGGCGTGTCGTATTTTCCTTCTCTGCTCATAAAGGAAAAATAAGTTTCAAGATCCTGAGGTAATTTATTTTCAAGACTCACAGCCAACTTGCATGGCATTTTCAGGATGTTTGTTAAAAAAAAAATGCTTCGCCTGCTGCAAAACTAGCTGAAGACCCCAAATTCAGGATGAATTGAAGTATTTTTGACAAAAAAAAGGACTTTGTCCAATCTCTCTAAGCTGGAAGGCCATCTCCAGGGTCAAATACAGCTCAGAGATTCAAAGCCCATCATTTTAAACACACTAGCTTTCTGAACACAATGGATTGCTCACAGACAAGCCTTCTGGCTATGCTTCAGGAATATGTTTTCCCCAGACTTCCTAGTTCTCAGCAATCCAGTTTGCTGACCTGCAGGTAATGGCAAGCTATGTTTTATGCTGCCGTTCCCATCCAGAATCGGAAACCCATTTTAAACCATGGTTTCCATCTCTGGCTTGAAGGACAAGTGCAAACCATGACTACACCATGGTTTCCGGCTTGAAGGACAAGTGCAAACCATGACTTGCCAGTTTTGATACAATAACAAACACACAAAAATGGAAATACAGTGAATGCAGTTATACAAACAAATAAACAGAATAATTTGTCATGCTGTACAAATCACAGACTACTGTCTTATACAGTTCTAGGTAAAAGGTAAAGGTTTCCCTTGCTCCAAAGCCAGTCGAATCCGACTCAAGGGATGCGGTGCCCATCTCCGTTTCCAAGCCGAAGAGCCAGCGCTGTCTGAAGAGGTTTCCATGGTCATGTGGCCGGCAAGACTAGACACTGAGGTGCACAGAATGCTGTTACCTTCCCACCAAAGCAGTTCCTATTTATCTACTTGCAATTTCTTGCTTTCAAATGGCTAGGTTGGCAGGAGCTGGGACTGGAGACGGGAGCTCACTCCATCATGTGGCACTCGGGTCTCGAACTGCTGAACTACCGACCTTCCAGTCTGCAGTTCAGCGTCTTAACCACTTGAACCACCGCAGCCCCTATACAGTTCTACTTACAACCAAAATTAATACACATAACAAATCATTTTGCCACCATGCATAAATGACAACTGCACCAGTTGAATAGTGACCTCATAGTCCTTGAAAGTACAAACCTCTCTTCGGATCGATGCGGTCACCGGCTCATCGTGCAGAGAAGAGTCTCCAGAAGAAAGCATGCAGTAGACGGCATGAGCTCAAGACTAGCTGTAGTGTGAACCAAAGGAGCGGCAACGGCACACCTAGGTTGCTTTGCCGTTTCTTAGGGCTTCGTCAGGCTGCTTTTCTTTGTAATGGAGCTCAAGCCAGCTCTGACAAGATTCAAAAGGACACGAAGTCTACCGGTATGTTCCAAGTAGATAGGAATCAGGCTCTGATCACCAGCCTATGTTGGCTAGTTTAAAAGCATCCCAAAACTCCCTAATGGCAAACTACAGCTTGTCACAGACCAGAAAGTCAGGGAGAAAATCAAAGCATGCAAGGGGGAGAGAGGTTTTTTCCACCCCCTGACATGGTTCGGTAATGGTGAACTGAGCCAACCATTACAAGAGCAGCTTTCATAGTTAATATTTCACGATATCTGGGTAGGGTACCAGCCAAAGGCTCACAACTCCAAGGAGCTTTGGGGGGGGGGGGGTGGGCCACCACAACCCACGGGA
>NW_015170910.1:670125-697864 GCF_001447785.1 Gekko japonicus | reverse complement strand
CCAAACGTCAGGTTCAACACTGGTCAGTACTTGGAAGGGAGACCCCCATGGAAGTCTAGGGTTGCTATGGAGAAGCAGGCAATGGCAAACCAGCTCTGAATGTCTCTTGCCTTGAAGACCCCATATGGGACCGCTTAAGTTGGCCGTGACTCAATGGCACAGGACTTTCCCCCCCAAGCCTGTTGACAGTCCTATGGCTGAAATGACTGTGGGCCTGATCTATTCAGTAGCGTTGCTGTGAGAATATTGATGAGGGAAAAACCAAAGAGTGATTAACACATGGAATTCACTGCCACAGGAGGTGGTGGCGGCTACAAGCATGGATGGCTTCAAGAGGGAATTAGATAAGCATATGGAGCAGTGGTCTATCGGTGGCTCTTAGCCACAAGGTATAGATGGGAACTCTCAGGCTGGGGCAAGTGATGCACTTTATTCTTGGTGCTTGGGGGGGGGGGCAACAGTGGGAGGGCTCCTAGTGTCCTGGCCCCACTGGTGGACCTCCTGATGGCACCTGGTATTTTTGGCCACTGTATGACACAAGAGTGTTGGACTGGATGGGCTATTGGCCTGATGCAACGTTGGCTTCTCTCATGTTCTTATGTTCTTAATCAGGTATGCCGCCTTGAGCTGTTCAGAAAAAGGGCAGGACAATTGTGTACTAGATGGATTCTGTATTAATCCAAGAAGAAACAGAAGCTTCCAAAGAATAAATTATTATTGTGTTGGCCGAAAGGCTTGCAATATGAAGTAGAAGTGATGTTAACAATGGAACCACCCAGTCTGCTTAGGAAGTTTCTTGTGGAGTTCCAATATGTCCAAAACCATCCTTTCCTTATTTATTTTTTTAAAAAATGTGATGCTTAAGGAGGCAAACATCAAAATATTTCAACATTAAAACATTTAAGACATTTCCTTGATTATCCTGCATGACTATTGATGTCACTCTACCGATCCCCCCCCCAAACTCTATGGTTTTACTACAGAGTTTTAGGGCATTGCTACAGTCTCTCTGGTGACACATGATGTCACCTCTGCTCTGGCTATGTGACTGGGAGTGATGCCACAACATCGTCATGTCACTTTTGCATCCTGATTTCTCTCACAAGAGTGGGAGACCCGCTCCTCCTACTTGTGGGTGCATGGGTCTTAAAAAAAAAATTACAAACAAAAATCAAGACGACTACTAACTTTGGATTCTCTGGAAGTCACTAGATGGCACAGTTTTTAGCGGAATCCAAGATTGTTCCGTTGGCTATATAGCATGGCCTTCTCAAAATGTTTAGCGGACAGTATATTCCCAACTGTGGGGCAGAGGAATGTATTGGTATTCTTTGCAAATGAACGCGACTGTCAGCCGCAGTTCAATTGCTCATCTCAAAAACACGCTCTTAACACTGATACCGAACCTTAAAACCTGCTATCTATGTAACCTCATGTTTCCCTGAATCCATTTTCAATAGATAATTTGTTGGGACTTAGACTGACGGTTGGAACTGCAGTGGCTCAAGTGGTTAAGACGCTGAATTGCAGGCTGTGGAAGGTCAGTAGTTCAGCAGTTCGAGACCCAGGTGCCGCATGATGGAGTGAGCTCCCATCTCTAGTTCCAGCTCCTGCCAACCTAGCAGTTCGAAAGCAAGAAACTGCAAGTAGATAAATAGGTACCACTTCGGTGGGAAGGTAACAGCGTTCCGTGCGCCTTGGTGTTTAGTCATGCCGGCCACATGACCATGGAAACGTCTTCGGACAGAGCTGGCTCTTCGGCTTTGAAACGGAGATGAGCACCGCAACCCTAGAGTCGGATTCGACTGGCTTTCAAGCAAGGAAACCTTTACCTTTACCTTTAGATTGACTGTTGCTTAAGTTAAAGCTGCCTTTCCCAGCCAAACATAACCCAAACAAAATAGCAGAACAGTTCTTTTTCACGACAAACCTACTTTCTACAAGGCTGTCCTGTTAAATGAAGTCCTGAATAAATAGTGTGCCCGACATCAGAGTTTTCTATTTAAATGGTAATTTTAAAGGAACAGCCACAATATTGTAGCATCAGGTTTCTCAGGCCATCAGGAAACTATTTGAATTATGTAAGCTTTTTTCTTTTCTTTTTTTCAATAAACTGTGCTCTTGAAGGTCTAGAAAGGGAACTTCTAAAACAAGTAATTGGACATTGAACGAGGCCAGTGACTAAACTCTCCTTATCTTCCGTAGAGTCACACTTCACTATTCCTATCAGGGAATCTGACTCACCCACCTAGAACAGATTTTAACAATTCCAGCTTCTCCTGAAAATAATATTTCTGTCCCGAGATAATTTGAAACATTTAGCTAAGAATAATTTGCTCGCCGCTCAAGTCGGCTTTACATTTAGACATCTTTTAAAAAAATGCCTGCTCACGTCTGGCCTCGTAGAACCCCATTGACTTCTCGCCTTTCTTCGCAGCAGTCTAGAGGCTAATTCATAAATGTGGCTGCACATTTGCACAATGGATGTGGAATAGCTGCATATTGGTTGCGGGTGAAATAAAAAAGGAATAGCTCTATGCAACACAGGGACGACTGTATAAATCATGATCTAGACAAACCTGCTATTTGGCCTTCGTTCATACTTTTCAATATACAACCACACGGCTTTACATTATTATCTCCGGAACCGCCTATTCAGATGTTATTATCCTGACCAGCTACTATTCATACCATTCTGACTTATAAGGTCAGAGTGAACAACAGCTCACCACCAGGAATATATATATATGCAATGCAAGCCAGATGCTTTGGCCTAGCTATCTGGTAGAATGGTGAAGGGCATATGGAACAAAACAACAGCCAGACAAGCTTTTGGTTTAGAAAACTCAGGTGACTGCAGGGCTTTTTTTGTAGAAAAAGCCCAGAAGGAACTCATTAGCATAATAGGCCACACCCAACAGCAGGAACTCATTAGCATATTAGGCCACAGCCCTGGCAGCACCGCTCATTAGCATATTAGGCCACACACCCATGTTGCCAGAAGTGTGGTCATCCAGCCACACCCACCTTTTGCTTCTTATTCTGTTGTCCTTGTTTGTGGTCAAAACCCAGGGCTTTTTTTGTAGCAGAAACTCCTTTGCATGTTAGGCCACACACCCCTAATGTAGCCAATCCTAATGAGTTTCTGCTGTTGGGTGTGGCCTATTATGCTAATGAGTTCCTGCTGGGTGTGGCCAACTTGGGAGCCAGCCGGAACTCCGTTCCTGTGCGTTCCTGCCCAAAAATAGCCCTGGGTGACTGTCTGTGGAGACTCCTGCACACATAAAATTGAAAACAGTAGACAATCTGGCACAAATGATTCAACTCCATCTTAGAGCGAGTATAACAGAGGGCTCGAAAAGGTAGCTTGGGAGCTAGCGGTAGCACGCGAACTTCTGCAAAGGAGCTCATGCATTGCCTAGAAAACTCAGGAAAAGATCTGTTCTAGACTTTTTAAAAAATATGTTTATTGCATAGGGTTTTTCTCTGCTCTATTCAGCAGACAGCTTCATTCCTGGTGCTCTTCCCAGTCCATATTTCCATTTTTAGGTCAGAACAAACTTGCCAGCATTCAGGGGTGGAGAGAGAGAGAGAGGCCCTTTCTGCACGTTCCCTTTAATCCATGTTCACTGCGGTGTCCTCCAAGCAATTCTGCACTGAAATCCAATTAAACCTTCTTTATAAATCCATCTTTTTTCTCCATTCTGCACTAACATCGAATCCAACCTTCTTTTTAATCCAGTCCCCCCCCCCCATTCTGCATTACGTTACCTCCCTTCAGTGGTCAGCCTGGTTTCAGCCTGCTGTTGCCCCCCCTAGGTCGGATGCTTGCCAGCCTCCAGGTGGGACCTGGTTGACTCAAAACACTAAGAAAATCCAGAGTACAGACAAATGCAGAGAGGACAAGAGAAGGAGGGAGGGAGGGAGGCTTGGCATATTTTTCATTACTCTAAAGTAGTTCTCATTAAAGAAAAGGCTGGAAATGCCTGCGGTACCCAGTTAATTTCCGTGTTGTTGTTGTTTTTCAGTTTTTAGTGGGGTAAACAGCCCACCGCTTCAAAACCATGCCTACACACATTGACAGATTCCATGTGGTGCAATACCTACAGCTATGTGGAAGCACTTCCACTAAGACTGCTGTTGAATGTATGTGACATCAGGCACCACCCAATGAGATCAGGGGAAATGATCTCTTTAGTCTGGACTCTGGAGGTAAACTGTAATTCCAGGGGATCCCTAGGTCTTACCTGTTGGTTTGCATCCCTAGTAAAAGGCAGGTTCGTATCCATGTCATCAACTTAGTAGCTAGCCTTTTGCCTCATTCTTTCCTTGCCCACTCTGGTTCATTTGTAAAAAGCATTAAATCAAAGTTTAAAAAGTAAGAAAATCAGTAGGTAAAGGTTTCCCTTGCTCGAAAGCCAGTCGAATCCGACTCCAGGGTGCAGTGCTCATCTCTGTTTCCAAGCCGAAGAGCCAGCACTGTCCGGAGATGTTTCCGTGGTCATGTGGCCGGCATGACTAGACACCGAGGCACACGGGACGCTGTTACCTTCCCACTGAAGCAGTACCTATTTATCTACTTGCAGTTTCTTGCTTTCGAACTGCTAGGTTGGCAGGAACTGGGACCAGAGACAGGAGCTCATTCCGCCATGCAGCACTCGGGTCTCGAACTGCTGAACTACCGACCTTCCGGCCTGCAGTTCAGCGTCTTAACCACTTGAGCCACCGCAGCCCACAGAAAATCGGTACTATACCTTAAATAAGCTCCAAATGAAGGACATGAATCCCTCAAACATCCCCATAATCCCCTTAGATTTTAAGTGGACCCAATGTTCAATCTAGCCTCCCGGCACAAGAGTCGCAAGCCTTGCAACTAATCAACAAAGCTTCTATGTAAGGCATCGAGATCTGGATGAAATTATCCTATAATTTTTGGTAATCTTATCCAATGGAAGTCCTTAAATAAACTCCAAATGAAGGACATGAATCCCTCAAACATCCCCATAATCCCCTTAGATCTTAAGTGGACCCAATGTTCAATCTAGCCTCCCGGCACAAGAGTCGCAAGCCTTGCAACTAGATCTTATGATCCTATGATTTTTGGTAATCTTATCCAATGGAAGTCTTGATATAATACATCTGTGTCATGTACAAGTAGGCAGCCATATTTATCCTTCAGTCCTTCAAAGTTGATCAGCGTCAAGCACTCACAACTGAGTCACTTTCTACAGCCAGCTCAGGCATCACAACCTGTGCACAAGAAGCAACAGAAAGAGATCTGTGTATAGATCACATAGAAAGAGGGTAATTAAGAATAAGGTTGTTATGCAGAGGAAGGGAAAGGCAAGCCACGCCTCTGCCCATCTCTTGCTCTGAAAAGAACATGATGGGGGTAGGGATGCCAGCCTCCAGGTGGGACCTGGGGATCCTCCAGAATTACGGTTCATCTCCAGACACCAAAGATCAGTTCCCCTGAAGAAAACGGATGTTTGGGAGGCTGGGGTCTGTGGCATTGTACCTCACTGAGGTCCCTGTCCTCCCCAAGCTCCACCCCCAAATCTCCAGGAGTTTCCCAACCTGGATCTGGCAACCATCCCCTGCCAGTAGCCAGGGGGGAACTTGGCAACCCTATATGGGGGTCGCCGTTAGTCAACTGCAATGTGACAGCTCACTTTACCTTCATTAGACATTGCCATTTCTTGGCTGCAGTCACACACACAAAATAATCCACTTTCAATAAACTTTCCAACTGGATTTTGCAAGCTCACACTTCCACACTGTCATTTTTGTCACTCGTTTGTCCCTATTGCTTCAGGGTCCCCCCCATGTGTTTTGCTCTCTTCAGTAGTCCCAGAGGAAGCAAAACACATGGGGGAAAGGGGGTTTTTTCCAAAGCAATAGGGACAAACGAGAGACAAAAATGACAGTGCAGTTGGAAAGTGCACTGAAAGTGGATTAAAAGTGAATTATTTAGTGTATGTAACCACAACCCCTGAGTACCATCATATTCTGGCTCAAAGCTGAGTGTGCCTAAGAACATAAGAGAAGCCAATGCTGGATCAGGCCAATGGCCCATCCAGTTCAATACTCCTTGTCACACAGCAGCCAAAATGACCAGATGCCATCAGGAGGTCCACCAGTGGGGCCAGGACATTAGAAGCCCTCCCACTGTTGCCCCCCCCCAGCACCAAGAAGACAGAGCACCCCTTCCCCCAGACCAAGAGTTCCTATCTATACCTTGTGGCTAATAGCCACTGATGGACCTCTGCTCCATAGGTTTGTCCCATTCCCTCTTGAAGCCGTCCATGCTTGTAGCCGCCACCACCTCCTGTGGCAGGGAATTCCATGTGTTCATCACTCTTTGGGTGAAGAAGGACTTCCTTTTATCTGTTCTAACCCGACCATTCAGCAATTTCATGGAGTGCCCACGAGTTCTTGCATTATGAGAAAGGGAGAAAAGTACTTCTTTCTCGACCTGCTCTATCCCATGCAAAATCTTATAAACCTCGATCATGTCACCCCATAGCCATCGTTTCTTCAATCTAAAGAGCCCCAAGCTCTTCCTCACCACTCCTAAGGGGAGGGAGGAGGGTTCTTATGAGGTACTGAGCTTCAGAGCAGGCAGGAACAGAACCACAAAGTAATGAAATGGGAGATACCACCTCAACGCTCCTGAGTCCTTACACACACACGCACAGAAACCCAGGAGGAGGGAGGGAGCAGTGGCAGCCACAGCATATGGATGGCTAGTAAATGAAAAATTGTGAACCACTTGTCAAAATGCCCACTGGGCACATGCAACCCTTCAGACATGCTTGATGTGGCTCTTCGAAGGGCAGCCATTATCATGATCGCACATGACATCAACGTTTAAAACTCAAAACTCCCAAAGAACAGAAGAAGGGGATATTGTTATTCAGTATTCTTGACTTGTTAGAGTACAAAACCTTTATTGCCATTCGAAATCTACTCAAGGGGTACATTTTCCCCTCCGCAATCTATGCTTTTCCGAGTCCTGCAGAGCATTCACAGGACGTAAACATCCTTTATTAGTAATGGTAGGTTCTTCACTTGCACCATCTGTTTACTCCTCTGATAAGGCAACGCAATCTTGTTCATGTGCATAAAGTAGCAAATTTGCATGCATTTGTGGCCTTCCTGGTCCATACCTAGGGGGGGGGGAAGCATTCCTTTGAAACGGCAGGTCGCAGTCAAGGTTTCTCTTGAAAACTACATCAAGGAAAGAACCGGAGCTTTGTCACTTTTCAAAAGCCTCAGCTCTATACCAAGTTAAAATGGTAACTTTCAAGCAGGGGGTGTTATTAAATCTGTCACTCGCTGTCACTGCAGGAACCATCTTTGCTTTTAACAAACACTTATGATGACCAGAGTTCTTTCTTCAGTTGCGCAGAGGGGGGGTACAGCACCTTTCTTCAAGCAACAGTAATATTTCTATGACAAATCCATCTCCTCCCCTCCCCAATACGGTTACATAAAGTAATATTAGAACACTTTGTTTGATAATAAATATGGGCTTTGAAGTGGAGCTGCAAGACAATATTTTTCCGGCTTCTTCAATCTGTTCCGTACCTTGACTGGTTCTCGTCCCAGTTTGGGTAACTCAGAGGCCTGACAGACAAATTGATAATAACTGAACATCCCTAAACAATGAAGGTTTTATCTTGCATGCTGCAGAACTGAATATTTACAAGCAATAATGAGATGTCGAAAATTTGCAAACCATAGAAATAAACAATGAAGTGCTTTAGCAGAAAAGTAATAGAACGCAATCTACCTCTATTATGACTTGCAGTGGATGGCAGAATTCCTTTTGGAGGACAGAATTAAGCTTCCTTTTTTGTGCGATTGCTCCCGTAAAATGCTAGCACCAGAATGATATTGCATTCCACATCTGTTACAAAAGCTAACACACTAAAGTATCATTAAAAACAGATAAGAATCTGGTCTCAGCAGATCACTTGCCATTTAAAGCCATCTAATGCGGAGTAGAGGAAGTTTAATTGAAAAGAGGGCACATCAATATCCATAGTGCCCTACATAATGGCGCAACCAACTTTAGCTACATATGCATTGTGATCTCCTGTGAGTTTACTTCTCATACTAGCCAGCATCGTTTCGGTTACCAATTTTGGCTTATTTTACAGCATCTATAACAAACACAAACAATTTGAAACTGACATGTTTCATATATGAAGAACCAAATGCAAACGGAAAGGTATTGATGTGTTTATGGAAAATGTTTGCATACAACTCTCCTCGCTTTCAGTCAAAAGCATCCAAACTGGCTTTCAATAATCAACATATGCACAACAACAAAACTCACAAATAACCTACAAAACAATACAACAAGCCCCAAGAGAAATAGGGAAGTAAGAGAGGAGTAATCAATTGTTCATACCATCTAATACGGTTGGGGTTCTTTTGCATGTTTTCCTAACGAATCTAGTACTTCCACATTGTTTTGGATGTCCTATGCTGATTGATTACATTGTTTATATCAGGGGTGTCAAACATAAGGCCCGTCCAGAGCTCTTATGCGGCCCGTGAACAACTAGTGCAAGGGAGGGCACAGGAGACTCCAATTGTAGTTTCAGCATGGCGAAACCACCTCGTCTGCAGCTGTCAAGCAGTGTGGGAGCATCTGCCCAGTGCTGCACTGCTGGGTATCCAGTCTGCCCATATGGGGCCTTGCAGTGAGGATACACCAACTTGGAGCTTACCAGCTGCTGTCCTTTATTCAGTTTATATCTTTGGTACACGGCATTATGTTTTATGGCACACATGGTCCGGCCCGACAAAGTGACATTTATCTTAGATCCGGCCCTCGTAACAAAGGAGTTCGACACCGCTGGTTTATATCGTTTGATCTATACTGAGCTTCAGAGAGAAAGGCAGGCTATAATTAAAAAAATGTAAATTAATAAATGTTTAAGCATGTGCCTAGCAGGCAAATGTATTTTGAGGAATGTTAAACAACTGGGGTATTATCACAGAAAAAAATTCTGACCTGCAGTAGCCTAACCTTAGAAGCTAGCACTGACAACCTCCAGCTCCCAGAATTACAAATGATTTCCACACTACAGAGAAAACGGCTACTTGGGAAGGTAGACTCCATGGCATTCTACCCCACTGAAGTCCCTCCCCTCCCCAAATCCCGCCCTCCTCAGGCTCCACCCCCAAAATCTCCAAGTATTTCCCAATTTAGTGGGAACAAACTGGACAGATTTAGATGCTGCTGATCAGCTGGTCCATGCGGGGGACTTACCTGGAGAAAGATAAAGGCCCAGGCCTCATTGCTGGTGTTGCACACGAAGGGACATCATCACACCAGTACTGTCCAGGCGATGTTCTGTTATTTGGGCAAAAACTCTATAGTACAAGTCAATTTTACCATAGAGTTTTTGCCCAAATACCAGAGCATCGCCTGGATGTTGAAGCATGATGACATCACTTCCTGTGCAACGTCAGCAATGAGGCCTGGGCCCTTCTACAGGTAAGTTACCCCATCCTGCACCAGTTGTCAGGCGGGACCAGGCAACCCTAATGCTATCAAGATACTTTCTGAGTTCCAATCAATATTCTGGCCATGCTGCTGTGAACTAATTTAAGTATATGTGTAATATTATATGGCTGCCTACATATAATGTATCGCAATAACCTAACAATGATACCAAAACAGGGATAACTGGTGCAAGGTTCCCTTTGTTCAGGAGCAGGTGTAGCAGACTAACCTAGAGAAAGGTAAAAGGTAAAGGTAAAGGTTCCATTGCTCGAAAGCCAGTCGAATCCGACTCTAGGGTTGCGGTGCTCATCTCCGTTTCCAAGCCGAAGAGCCAGCGCTGTCCGAAGACGTTTCCGTGGTCATGTGGCCGGCGTGACTAAACACCAAGGCGCACGGAACGCTGTTCCCTTCCCACCAAAGTGGTACCTATTTATCCACTTGCAATGTCTTGCTTTCGAACTGCTAGGTTGGCAGGAGAAAGGTGCTTTGTCCCGAAAATGTAGAGGAAAGGCCAGATCTAGCCACACCCCCGAATGGCTAACCTGATCCTTAAGAGGGAGCGCCACCCAATCAGGAACAAGTTCAACGCCTTCTCAGCCAGCAAGGACGAGCTACCAACAGTTCGTTCAGCACAAATGGAATAAAACTCCACCCTGTCCTCATCCAACCAACGGCAGACTTTAGACTCCAGTTCTGAACGTCTGACATTCCACCCAAAAAGGCAAAGCCAGAGGTGTCTTCAAATGACACCACATATCCCTAAATGGCTCTCCCCCTATAAACGTACAGCAATAACATTAGATAGATATGGGCCATGTAGTGTATGCTGACCACCACCAGGGGCCAGCGAACAGCCAGAGCTTGGCTCTGGAAGAACAATAGGGACTAGGCTCCTAGTCCCTCCACTGGGGAACCAATGGGAACCATGGCGGGAGATTCAAACCCACCAATGGTGACCAGGGGTGTGTCCCCAGGTATGTATATAGTTGGCCTGCCGGCCGTTTGTTCCTTGTTCTTGTTGTATACCAAATAAAGCGTGCCATGCACCACGTCGTCGTCGGTCGTTTATCCATGCGGCAACCCACTACATAACATGACCCAAAATGGCTTTGGGTCTGCGTTGCTCACGTAGCAATCCCCCGCCGAATGCCAGCTGATTCTCGACGCCTCAACTCATTGAGAGTTCCACTCAAAAGCCCATCTAGTTTGGAATAAACGGCCGTGTCATACTTCACTTGGCAACAATCATACATTTTGCCATTAGGAAGATCGTCTATCCCCAGTCCTAGATCTCCAGCCCATCTGCGGCATGATTGCAAACACTCTTTGCTACAGTCACACTTTTAGGTGTGTGTTTATAACTTCTTATGCGTCCACTTTAACACAGCAAGTGTGAAGCAATTCAAAAGCAATTGAAAGAGAAGCTTTTGGAATAAACACTACCAGGTTACCGTAGCGATTTTTTTTTAAAAAAAGTAAACCATACAGGTATTTTATTTCATTTCCTTTGGGGGGTGGGATCCATTTGTCCCTTTCTATCACTGCCTTCGACCAATGGGTAAAGACTTTCTCATAGGCCCTTCTTCCCATTTAAGAAGAAGAAGAGATTGGATTCACACCCTGCCGTTCACTCGGAGTCTCAGAGTGGCTTACAAACTCCTTTCCCTTCCCCTCCCCACAACAGACACCCTGTGAGGTAGGTGGGGCTGAGAGAGCTCTGAGAGAAACTGCTCTTTTTCAAGGACAGCTCTGACCAGAACTATGGCTTGCCCAAGGTCATCCAGCAGGTGCAAGTGGAAGAGTGGGGAATCAAACCTGGTTCTCCGAGATTAGAGTCTGCGCACTTAACCACTACACCATTAAGTGCTTTGTTCTAATTTTATAAATATATGTGTAACCCGGGCGTTGGAAATAAGGGCAAGGCTTAGGGGCCTCCTTTCTTAAATCCCCCCCTCCCCACCTTGGCTTAAGCAAAGCAACTATTTATTACGACAAGGAAAACACGGTTCTGCACACAGGGTGTTGTACTTTCCCTTCCCAAACCAATGGTCCAGTAGTCAGTGTTCCACAAGTACTGTTCTCTTGTTGGAGCTGGTCCAGCTGCAGTCCATCTCAGACGCGGTCCTCCAGTGGGAAGGGATGTTCTCAGGGCCTCTCTCCTCACCATCCGAGAGAAGGAATCAGCATCAGTTCAAAGACAGATATGTCTGGGGGCTCACCTCCTACAGAAGAAGTTCTGTCGTTTCGTAGAAAAAGAGCTAGGGGAACTCATTAGCACAACTCATTAGCATATGTCACACACCCTGACATCACCGGAAGTTTGTCATAAGGCCACACCCCCTGACATCACTGGAAGTGTGTCATAAGACCACACAACCGCCCCCAACGGCCCCGGCCGCCGCCGGCCTTGCAGCTCCACTGCTGAGCCCCATGAGGGGCCCGGCGGTGGACCTGCAAGGCTGGCAGGAGTGCAAGGAAGCCCCGCGAAGGCCCTCCCTGGCCCCAGGCAGGCAGGGGTGGGGAGAGGCAGGGAGGAAGCAACTTACCCTCCCTCTTCTCCTGCCTCCTCCTGGCTGAATGAGGGCCAGAAGCGGGGCAGCTGGAAGCAGGGGGCGGAGCTTCGTCATGTGCCCCGCCCCCCGTACCTCACCCGGGGGAACTGCGATCCCCCGCGATCCCCCCCAAAATGACCTCTGGCTGTCCATCATGGAAGAGCCCACACCAGACAAAAGCTTCTTCAGCTGAGGTCTTTCAGCAATCCAGTCCTTGAAGAGACCACAGGACTAGGCCTCCCTTTCTTTCACTGCAGTCCTAAACACAGTTACACAAGTCTGTGCCCACTGACTTCATTGGGCTTTAGTTTGTACTGTTGGGCCATTCTCTAGCATTATGTGTAAAAACAACCCTTCTGTGAGCAAAATATGCTGTCCATTTGTGGAAGGGGGGACCTTGTGATCCTCCTTGTTGTGTTTCAGACAGGAGTCTCAACTATGGGTTGTCCGCCCACAAAACTGGTGGACCTCCTGAGGGCACCTGGTATTTCTGGCCACTGCGTGACACAGAGTGTTGGACTGGATGGGCCTTTGGCCTGATCCAACATTGGCATCTCTTATGTTCTTATGTTAACCCTTAATGATTTTAGACCCACATACCTGCAGGGCCACCTCTCCCATCAGGCCCCACCATGACAACTTTGTGCATCTGAGCAAAGCTTTTTAAAGGTGCTGCCCTGTCAACGGGTAGTATTGACAACTGCCCGTTGGCATCCCTTCTCAGTGGTAGCTCCCATTTTGTGGAACAGCCATCTGAGGGGGACAGGAGAAACTCAAGGCAGGTTACAGAACACAAAACTGTGCAATGGGAGTACGAAGTAACAAAGTAACAAAGTAATACGGCTAGGGTTACAGAGTTAGAAAACAATGCAAGCAACAAACTGCCGAAGGAAAAGATATACCACAAACAATGCAGCCGGTGGAATCGCAAAGTATAAGACAATGCAGTAAAGGAATACCTACAATAACCATTGTTACAGGGAGACTACAATCCTATTCTGTTACAAAGGTGAGCTCCTATATACGGTTTCATTCTACTGCAGTTTTATTCTACCACAGTTCTAACCCCTTTATAAAAATGCCCTCCTGGACATTTCTGTTTTGCACATTTGGACAGAATGATGGAAGTATGGAAGCCATTTATGAGCGCTCATTGGGTACGATTTTTCAACGGACCATGAATACATCCAATGGTTGCAATCCAGCCCACATTTAACCAGCTTATCCTCAAGGGTATCATGAGAAACTTTGTCAAATGCTTTACTGAAATCTAGATACACTATGTCCACAGCATTGCCAGAGTCAACCATTTTAGTAACTCTGTCAAAAAAGGAGATAAGGTTGGTCTGGCATGACTTATTCTTGATAAACCCATGCTGGCTACTACCAATTAACTCATTCCGTTCATGGTGCTCACAGGCAGAGCGTTTAATAATCTGCTCTAGAATTTTTTCCAGGTATTGATGTCAAACTGACAGGACTGTAATTTCCCAGGTCCGTCTTTTTTCCCTTCTTGAAGATCGGGACAACATTCACTCTTCTCCAGTCTTCCAGCACAACATCAGTACTCCAGGAAATCTCAAAGATTAGAGCCAGAGGCTATGAAATAACATCTGCAATTTTTTTAGCACCCTGGGGTGCAATCCATCCGGCCCTGGAGATTTGAAAGTATTTAAGGCAGCTAGATGCTCTCTAACCATCTTCTTACTTACTCTGGACCAGCAGTTCCTCCTTCCTTCACATGCCCTGCCTTCTTCAGTTCATATACAGCTCGCCTTATGATTAAAGCCCGACGGAAAGTGAGAGTTAAGTAATTCTGCTTTGCCTTCATCCCTTGTTAAGGCTTGACTGTCTTCCCCTAGTACAGTGGAAACTCCTGCACAAGCACTGTAGAACAATGCTAACAGCTATTTCCTTTCCAATTCACAGCTCCTTTCAATACAAGACAATGAACTTCTGATGTTTACAGTAGAATGAAACGTTCTTAATAGGCTGCACTCTTAAGAAAGCTACCAATATCAAAGAAAATTATTCCCACTCTTAACTGACCCAGCTAAGAGCAGATGTTTAATGAAATATCATAGAATCCACACAGAAAATATAAAACTACCATTTACTTGGATCATACAAATTCACTGGGTTTTTTTTTTTTTAATTTCCTCACTACTGAACATTCCAAGGGTCACCACTTCTCATGTTAGAGTCCAGGGGTAGAGAAGCACAGAATCAATAAAATCATGTCATTTATTTGCAAGGCTGATTTAGAGCCCACATTTAAATTAATTTGCAAAAGAACCTTAAGTATCGTGTAACTGATGAGAAATATTAACCAAGACGCAGACCTATGTATAGAAATTTGATGTAGATTGCTTTTCTAAGAAATGACTTGCTTTTTTAAAAAAAGTAAAAGATAACAAGCACCAATCTCTCTGTGCATCTTGGGTAATAAATAGCCACTCTAAGGTGCCAATGGGAACAGATTCTCTCTTTTTTTTAAAAAAAACAACCTGCTGTCCCTTAAACTTAGTCTCTCCAAACAATAAAGCCGAAGCCATTCAGTTCTGGCTGAATCAGCACAATTAAAACCTACCAACTCTGCTGCTATTATTGCCTCGAGCCAGAGCCTGCGGGTGCAGCATTTTTACCTTTTTTATGTTTGCAGGAGGACCTGCAGCTGCTGATGTGGATTTCTCCACACAAACAGAGAACCTCTACAAAGGCCAGCTCTTAAAGAAACAGAGGAGCGCGTTTACTGGGCACAAAAATCGCCTGCAGACCGTTCAGGGACACCAAGACAAAGAAAACACCTGTGATGTCCTCTTTCTCCGTCAGAAGCAGCAGAGGAAACAACTGCTATCGTATTAGTCACCAGTTTATCCTGCAAGAAGAGACTTCTTGGGCTGCAATGGAATGCCGGAAATCATGACTATCTAAATATGCATTTTTTAAAAAAATGCTGTGCAAATCACAGTGCAGAAATCGCCCCAGCCAGGCCCAGACCATCATAAAAGTGTCAAATTCTCTGCCAAATAATTTTAAGTAAATGAAAGCATTTGGGATTGCTTTCCTTACTTTGTTTGGATCATCTTAAGTTAATGTATGAGTTGTTTTTTCTAAAGTAAAACCTCAGTATTCAGGTTAAATTGTCGTGTTGGCACTTTGTGAAACATAAGTGGGTTTTGGGTCGCAGTTTGGGCACTTGGTCTCTAAAAGGTTCGCCATCACCAACTAGTTTGTCTCATCACTTGTACTAGAAAAAATCATTCTGTCTAAGGCTAAAAGAACAGAGATATGGGAGGGTGGGGAGCAGTGTTCCCTCTAAGCTGAGTTAGCGTGAGCCAGCTCACATTTTTTTAGCCTCCGGCTCACACATTTTAGTCTTCGCTCAGGAAGGAGGGCTCCAGAGCAAACTAATTTATGCAGCAGCCAAATTGCTCGCTCACAACTCTAATGTCGGTAGCTCACAAAATAGAATTTTTGCTCAAAAGACTCCACAGCTTAGAGGGAGCGTTGGTGGGGAGTGACAAGTAAACCAAGGCTCCGGTCACACGGGCCGGATATCGCGGGGGGGAGGCGTGGCTAATTGCCCCGGTGCAGTTTGATGCACGATTACGCGATCAGACACGCCGACGGCACACCACGGGTCCTTCCCTCGGCGCTGACAGGTAAACGAGGGACCGGAGGGGAATGCCGTGCTCCGGCACGATCACACCACGGGCGTCTGGAGGCAGCTCGTGGCAAATGTTTACTAGTACCTTGGAGGTACTAGTTTTTTTAACTCGCATTTTCGGCGGTAAGCCACGGGTGCGCTCCACTTCCCAGAAGTTGGGGTGTGATCGCGCCCGGATAATCCGCCCACCATCCGTGCCTCTCCTGCGGCAACTTTGCCGTGTGACCAGGGCCTAAGGCTGGTTGTTATTGTTGTTGTTGTGAGCATTTCAGAAATAGAAAACTTTTCGGAAGCAGGCAGTTCTTCTTCTAGCCTTTATCGCCACTGTGAGATCTGAATCCAGAAATTATGATCTCAACAGCCACAGAGAGCTGTGGAAATTCTAAGACTGCATGTTCACAACAAGTATATAAAACAAGCTAGCCCTTCAGCTCTCAGGTCTTCCAAGTCAATAGCTGAGACTAGGAGAGATCTCAAAGGTATCCTGTTTTCAAACCAGAAACATTACTGGAAGACAGAAACTGGCTTTCTCCTCTGAAAACACAGTCCTTTCTCCCAAGGATGACAGCTAGAAAGCAGAGTGCTGAACAGACAAGAACACCTCTGCCAGAACCTGACTCCTTTGATGGCTTCAGAAATTGCTTAGAGCTGAACGGGTGCCGGTTTGCCTTTATCCAGATAAAAGTTTGTTGAAAGAAAGAGACTGAAGTTAATGGTAGATTCTGTTCCGCTGTTCACACCATTTCTCCTGGCTCAGAAGGTCTCACGTCTCGAGATTTTCATCATTAGAAATTCCTTTTAGATGTCAGTTGCTAGGACATCGCTTTCCTGTTCGGGTGTCTGGCAAAAAAAGTTGTAGCATCTCAAAAAGCCTGGGGCCGCTGCCTAGTCCTCCTGTTGGATCAACAGGTGGCAGATGTGCCCAGGAGAGCTTTCCACTGAAGGCCAGTGGTTAAGTGGTTAAGTGCACGGACTCTAATCTGGGAGAACCGGGTTTGATTCCCCACTCCTTGACTTGCAGCTGCTTACGTGACCTTGGGCAAGCCATAGTTCCGGCACAGCTGTTCTTGAAAAAGAGCAATTTCTGTCAGAGCCCTCTCAGCCCCACCTGCCTCCCAGGGTGCCTGTTGTGGGGAGGGGAAGGGAAAGGAGTTTGTAAGCCGCTCTGAGACACCTTTGGGGGTAGTGAAGGGTGGGGTATAAATCCAATCTCCTCCTCTTCTCTTCAGTTTGGTGCAGTGGTTAAGTTCACGAACTCTAATCTGGGAGGACCGGTTTTGATTCCCCACTCCTCCACTTGTACCTGGCTGGATGACCTTGGGCAAGCTGTAGTTCTGATAAGAGCTGTTTTTGAAAAAGAGCAGTTTCTGTCAGAGCTCTCTCAGCCTCGCCTACCTCATAGGGTGTCTGTTGTGGGGAGGGGAAAGGAGTTTGTGAGCCGCTCTGAGACACCTTTGGGTAGTGAAGGGCGGGGTATAAATCCAATCCCCTTCCTCTTCTTCTTCCTCTTCTTCTTCTTCTTGAAAAAGAGCAATTTCTGTCAGAGCCCTCTCAGCCCCACCTGCCTCCCAGGGTGCCTGTTGTGGGGAGGGGAAGGGAAAGGAGTTTGTAAGCCGCTCTGAGACTCTGAGTGAAGGGCGGGGTACAAATCCAATCTCTCCTTCCTCCTCCTCTTTTTCAGCTGGTGAGCCAGCTGTGGTTGTTCCTAGGCAGCAAATATCAATTCAATTCAATCAGGATTTATTGGCGTATAGGAATTAAGATGAGCAAGATACAAAAGGAATAAAAATAAGAATATATTACAGTACATATAGATAAGATCCTCAATTGTTTCTGAAGTTTCTCCTGGCACAGCTTTATGGCGAGTTTTAAGAACTTTGCCGCCTTCTCAGTTATATCAGAGGAGGAATCATCCAAAAGGCAGTAAAGCTTACCAAAAAAAGAGGAATGGTTAGATTAATAATCAATGGGAACAACTATTTCAAGCCACAACTCTAAATAATGAAAAAAAACCTTTGGGCTATAGTTTCGGGATCACTACATGCGGAGGCTCCTGCCATGTCCTTTATTTCTTCCTCTGTTTGGTATCAGTATTTTTGGACCCTGTTTTATGAGGATTGGGTATGTGTTAAAGAAGAGGAAGAGGAAGAAGAGTAGGAGGAGATTGGATTTATACCCTGCCCTTCACTACTCACAAGAGTCTCGGAACGGCTTTCCCTTCCCTTCCCCACAACAGACACCCTGAGAGGTAGGTGGGATTGAGAGAGCTCTCTCGAGAACTGCCCTTGAGAGAACAGCTCTGAAAGAACTTGTGACTGACCCAAGGTCACACCAGCAGATGCATGTGGAGGAGGGGGGAATCAAACCAGGTTCTCCCAGATTAGAGTCCGCGATGTTAACCACTACACCAACTGACTCTCATGTGAGCCACATGACCCCCCCCCCCCCCGGAAGATTTACCTGACTGGCCACCCATGCACCTGGTGAAATAAAAGAACTAATTGCACAACTGAAGTTAGGGAAGGCCCCTGGCCCGGTTATAATATCCTCTGAGGTTTTAAAATTGGACCCAGACTGTATAGGTAAAGGTAAAGGTTTCCCTTGCTCTAAAGCCAGTTGAATCCGACTCTAGGGTTGCGGTGCTCATCTCCGTTTCAAAGCCGAAGAGCCAGTGCTGTCCAAAGACGTTTCCGTGGTCATGTGGCCGGCATGACTAAATGCCAAGGCGCACGGAACGCTGCTCCCTTCCCACCGAAGTGGTACTTATTTATCTACTTGCACTTTCTTGCTTTTGAACTGCTAGGTTGGCAGGAGCCAGACTGTATACAATAGTTAAAATATATAGACACACAACCTTCTAAAAGAGCATTAAAACTTTTATTTTTTAACATATGCAAAAGACTACTGTAAGAATACAAGGTGGAACATGGAAAACAAATATGGTATGAGGTACTTCAACATGGAAATTGATGAGGTAATGGAATCCCCCCATTTATGTATGCACGTGTGTTTGTTTGATGTTTGTCTTTATAAAAAATAAAATGTTTATTTTAAAAAATTGGACCCAGACTAGGCTTACCAAGTGCCAGCGGGGGATCCGCATGTCTTTACAGGATCCCTGCTGCGGGGACGGCGATACGCGTTGCACCCGCCGTCGCCAGCCCTGTTGCCAGAGCGACGCGTAGCATCACATCCTGGCGACGGCAGTGCAACGTGTATCGCTGTCCCCGCGGCAGGGATCCTGTAAAGACATGCGGATCCCCCGCCGGCACTTGGTAAGCCTAACCCAGACTAGTGGGCCACTCCTCTTGTAGCCTCTTTATAATGATAGACAGGACTGGTCTAATATCTGAGGTGTGGATGAATGCAATAGAGGTCCCTGCCTATACAAAAGGTGACTATACAAACTCCTCAAATTTTAGACCGATAAGCCTGCTTTCTATAATTGGAAAGCTATATGCTAAGCACTTACTATCTAAGCTAACCCTCTGGATGACACGGCAGAGAATTCTGGGCCCAAAACAGGTAATGCTTTTGTCAGGGGAAGACTACATTAGATCATTGCACTGTTTTATCTCATTTGGTTAATAAATATACTAAGAGAAGTAACTCCAAATTATATGTTGCTTTCTTAGACCTTAAGGGAGGCATTTGACTCAATTGATAGGGAATTACTTTGGACTAATCTAAACCAAATGAACATTGACAAGAATCTACTTATGCTCATTACAAAGTTACACACCTCTACCACCTGTCAAGTCAAATGCTCCTTAGCAGGTAAACTAACCCCCCAAATCCTTTCCAGTAAAGGAGTTAAACAGGGTTGTATTTTAGCTCTTTTTTATTTAACCTTTTCCGCAATGACCTTGCCACGAATTTAGTAGGAGTAGCTGACTGCCATAGCCCTAAACTTGGTTCCATACACGTGCCTCTATTATTATATGCTGATGACACAGTATTAGCATCATACTCCAGAGTGGGCTTGAAATGCTTGAAAGTGAAATTGGTGCCTTGCATTTTTTACAACAACTAAGGTCCTTTCCGAGCTCTCCTTTTAATCCATGTTCACCGCAGTGTCCTCCGAGCAATTCTGTCACGGCTGATGCTGAACCTGAGCACTTGGCCCCAGCAGAAGACCTAAGTACTGCTGGGGATGAGCTCCTGGCTCCTGAAAACCCCGCACCTGACAGGACTGACGCCACTGAAGCAGCTCCAGGAACAGTTGAAGCAAAACCACGCCGGATCGACACTCCCCCTGACTCCCCCCCACTGGTATCCCGTTTGCGGGAACAACGCCGACGGGACATGGCATCCCGATGGCGGGAGGCGCGCATGTGCGGTTGGCGCTCTTTTAGCCCTGAGTACTAGCGGGAGCCGGGACACACTCAGGGTGCGCTAATTGCCGACAGCCTTATGGGCTATTTAGCTCTCTCACTCTTGCCGACTAGTTGTGCTAGCAACTAGTCATTTCGGACAACGCTTTGCACCTCATCACCTGTGTTCCTGTTTCTGCTCCTCGTTGTGACTTCTCGGCTCGTATGACCACGCTCCTGACCTGTACCTCGGACCTCTGATTCCCCGGCTTCTGACTTCTCTAGACTCTGGCTTTGACAACTACTCTAACGGTTGGTGATTTGGACTTGGTCTCTCGGTGTTTCTGCTTGACTGGTTTTGACTTTGGACTGCCTTTGGACTCTCTTGCTCTTGCCTGGCCTGGTACCGTGTTTGTGACAAATTCTGCACTAAAATCGAATTCAACCTTTTTTAATCCAGTGTCCCCCCCCCCAAAGTCTGCACCAAAATCGAGTTCAACCGTCTTTTTATACCGAGTCCCCCCACCCATTTTGCATTGCGTTACCTCCCTTCGGTGGTCAGCCTGGTTTCAGCCTGCTGTTGCCCCGGGTTATTTGGATGCTGTTTTGCTGTGGACTTAAATCGCCTTGACTCGAACACTGAGAAAATCCGGAGTGACAGGCAAAATGCGGAAAAGGACCTAAGCAAAGATCTTGCTACTGTGGTGCACATCCCGGTAACATCTAGATCAGATTAACTGCAATGCACTCTGCACGGGGCTGCCCTTAAAGGCTGCTGACAAGCTACCATTGGTATAGAACGCTGTGTCCAGACTGCTGACTGGAGTGAGTCATAGGGATCATATCACTCCAGCTGTGTTCCGTCTACACTGGCTCCCAACTCATTTCTGGGCACAATTCAAGGTAGCGGTACTGAGCTTTAAAGCTGTGTATGGCTTGGGGCCAGCATACCTGATGGACCACTGACTCCCAAACGTTCTGGCTGTCTTCAGAGGCCGTGCTTCAGGTGCCTGTCATGAGCAATGACGACGGCGCTGAGTTGGCATCACAGCCAGGGGCGCCGGCATTGCCAGAACCCGAAGCCGGCCCCTCTGACTCCTCACGAGTTGATAGCTTGCCAGCGCCTGAGCCTGTAAACCCTGCACCTGGTCCTGCAGCAGCCAAGGAGGCACAGGTGCAATCGGGGAGCCCGCATGACTCACCTCCGCAGGTGGTTCAGCTAAGGGAGCGGGTCCACAGAGACTTGGCCACCCGCCATCGAGATGCACGCCGGAAGAGAATGTGAGCGCCAAGTCCTGAGTATTAGCAGGAGTGCCGCTGCCAACACAGGAAGCCCAGCCAGAGGCCTATAGAACTCCCACTTGGCATTGGGCTCTCGTGGAAGCAATGAGTCGCCTCCATGCGTGCCTCGCGTCCACCTTCGGCTCCTGTCCTCGGACTCCCACTCTGGCTCAGGTTCCTGGCTCCCTGACCCCTGCTTTGGATGACCCCTCTTTCGGACTCACGATTTGGCTCTCGCTCTGACTCTCCTGGCAACGAGCTCGGACCGGACTTGACTCCTGCCTCTCATCCCAAGCCCAGCCCGTGACATGCCCTACCTGAGGCTAGACAGGTGGCAACTCAAGAAAAGATTATTTTAGTCATGGTGCCGAAACTTTGGAACTCCTTCCCTAGGGAGATTCGTCTCTCTCCCTCTATCGTTGTTTTCCACCAGCAGAGGTCCGTCCCCCCCCCCCCCCGGTATTCTCTCCTCCCTGAGTGTTTGTATGTGTCTGTATCATGTTTTAGTTCTTTTAAACAGTTTGTATATATATTTGGATTTTAAATTATTTTTAATGTCTGAAATGTTTTAATGTTTGCTGCCTTAGGGAATACGAATTGGATGGAAAGGTGACATAGGAATTGGATGGAAAGGTGACATAGGAATGTTTTAAATAAAATACATTGACTTTAATGATACTGCTCTTACATCCAGTTATGCTCTGAACAGTGTCACACTAAGACTAAAGCGGGAAAGGGGGGGGGAAGAAATGTATTTAATACATAATATACGATAGAAATTTAATGATTTTTAATCTTAATCGCCTGAGAAAAGAACTTGGCAACTGCCAATGTCACATTAAGATCCACCGCTGCTTAAAGAAACCTCAAGTTATCCAATTCACAGCTAGAGTCGTGGATATAAGGTTTTATCAAACTATCTCTTGCCTCGTTAAGCAAATCACAGTTAAATAGAACATCTTGAAGGGTGTCTACAGTGTCAGTGGTAAGTTTCTTCCCACAATTCCTTCACCCCAACTTCTGCCTTTGTAGATTTTGTATTTTCCAGGGTGAGCTATTCTCACCCTAGAAGAAAAGCAGGATCGTACTGAACATACCTCTTTCCATAACGGCAAAGAATCTTTTTTGTTTCAAGAGGGTTGTCGTTTTCACACTTCAGCCACCCGCAGAAGTATTTTTTTCCCCTTGCTTCGAAATCCCTACCCCACTCCAGTGACGACTGAATACTTGAGCCACAGAAATCTGTGCATACTTCCACTTTTTGAGTCAAAACGGAGCCCAAGTAACTAGCGGTCGCACTGGTCTTGATGAAGAATCTGCAGTGATGAAATGCCTCTCTTGCAATCTTCGCTGATGATGATATTGAAGGATGAGAAGAGGCTGACATTGAAAGATTTGAATTCATAGCCTGAGGGAATGGCTGGACGAGAACAGGCTTGCAATAGTCGGAGGCATTGATGTAGTGAACCAGCTTAGCTTGGTATCTTAAATGCATTTCTGAGAGCTCGCAGGCTTCAAAGTACTTTTTCCCCCCTGGAAATTTATCTATATTTAACTTCCTGGCCAGAATTAATTTGTCTCTATGTCAAAAAGAACAAAACACCCACATCTTGTTCACTTTGTCACTCCATGGGTTTAAGGAGGTCGCATTCACTTCTCTTTTACCAAATGTCAGTTTGAAAATTCATTATTCATCTTGTACACTTTTTGGATCAATGGGCACAAGGATTGACTCCGGGTTCCCTAGATCATCTGACCCAACTGGGGCTATGCATGATAACAGAACAAAGCAACTCCAAAGGAGGAAAGGAAGCCAGCAACTACCTGTGAATTAAACCATGCAGTGATGTCGGACTAGGGTCTTAGAGAGTTGTGTTCAAATCCCAATTTTGCTACGAAGCTGGCTGAATGACCTTGAGCTAGTCATCCTCTCTCAGCTTAATCTGTCGCACAAAGTTCTTGTGAGCATAAAATGAGGGAGCAGTGTTCCCTCTAAGCTGAGTTAGCGTGAGCTAGCTCATAGTTTTTTAGCCACCGGCTCACACATTTTTTGTCTTAGCTCGGGAAGGATGACTCCAGAGCAAACTAATTTATGCAGTAGCCAAATCACTCGCTCACAACTTCAATGCTAGTGGCTCACAAAGTAGAATTTTTGCTCACAGGGCTCCACAGCTTAGAGGGAGCACTGGCAGGGAGAATCATGTATGCTGCTCTGAGCTTTTGGGAACAGAGGTGAGAGAGAACATACTGGGATAGATTTGCCGTTTCTAAGGCTGGAGAGTCTTACGGTCAGGTTGGATAGAATACTTGGCCCTGTAATTTAAAAATATTTATGCCGTGCCTATCCACAAGGAGCTCAAGGCAGCTAAGTTACCAGTAGAACGCTGTCATAAAAATAACACAGAGCAAAATATAAGCACAAGACCGGCCAAAAGACAATGAGCCTTCTGCATCCTTCAGGGTGCTGAGGATAACCTATTAAGAGTTCTACCAATGCATTAAGCTTCATCAGAACAAATCTGGAGTCCAGTGGCACCTTTAAGACCAACAAAGTTTTATTACTTGTTGGTCTTAAAGGTGCCACTGGACTCTAAATTTGTTCTGCCGCTTCAGAACAACACGGCTGACCACTTGGATCTACCTTCAAGCTTAAGAACATAAGAACATAAGAGAAGCCAATGTTGGATCTGGCCAATGGCCCACCCAGTGGGTCACACAGTGGCCAAAAATACCAGGTGCCATCAGGAGGTCCACCAGTGGGGCCAGGACACTAGAAACCCTCCCACTGTTGCCCACCCCCCAAGCACCAAGAATACAGTGCATCACTTGTCTCAGCCTGAGAGTTCCTACCTATACCTTGTGGCTAATAGCCACTGATGGACCTCTGTTCCATATGCTTATCTAATTCCCTCTTGAAGTTGTCCATGCTTGTAGCCGCCACCACCTCCTGTTGCAGTGAATTCCACGTGTTAATCACTCTTTGGGTGAAGAAGTACTTCCTTTTATCTGTTCTAACCCGACTGCTCAGCAATTTCATTGAGTGCCCATGAGTTCTTCTCTCGTGAGAAAGGGAGAAAGGGACTTCTTTCTCTACTTGCTCTGTCCCATGCATAATCTTATAAACCTCGATCATGTCACCCCTCAGCCGTCATTTCTCCAAGCTTCATCAGTTAAAACTACTAACGCCATTCTTGGCAGTGGCTGCCTCTTCATGACAGGACTCCCATGTGCCTGCTTATGGTTGAGAGCTCCCACTGGTGGGCCCATCCTCCCCACATCTGCTATCTGGACCAGAAGAAGAAAAGTTCCAGGGACCAAAATGATACTACATGACGTGTGATGCAATGCTCCATTTAAGCTGTGGAGTCTTGTGAGCAAAAATTCTACTGTGTTAGCTACTGGCATAAACTAAGTTTCCTCTGGAGCCATCTTTCCTGGGCTAAGACAAAAATGTGTCAGCCGGAGGCTGAAAGACTGTGAGCTAGCTCACACTAACTCAACTTAGAGGGAACACTGGTGTGATGTCACATCCAGCTGAAAATCTGGATGTTAACATAAACGCCTTGGGTAAGGCTCCAACAGTTTGCAAGGGGAGTCACAGCATCAATACCAATACCAATACAATACAGCATCAATACCAATACACACACCCCAATACTCTTACATGACTTCAGGGCTTTGGCCAATTGACATCACACGTCACATTATATCATTTGTGCCCCTTGCCCCGCCCCTAAAGCTCCCAGGGATGCATCCTAGCGACATATTCTGCCATTAGAAGTCTCTTCCAGTCCAAACTTGCCAGGTTTCCGAAACAAGTTTGAGGATCTATCTGAGCAAAATTTTAAAGCTCGGGTCGCTGATTAGTCTCTCTCAACCTCTCTGATGTAGGCCGTGTTACTGTACTGGGGGCTGTCGCGTGCATCGTGAATGATTACATGCAATTTTTTTTCTTAATGGAACATGTATTTTACTGTCAGCCACATAATAGGCAAGACATAAATGCATATGCTTCGCCGCTGAAGTCCAGTGGCGAGGTCAATAATGGAGGGCAGGAAGAAACGCTCAGATGTTATTTTTGCATCAGCGGGAACTGAGGGTTGCCAAAACCCCAGCTCTTTTCATTAATAAACTGTATCTGCAGTGGCACGGTATACAAAAGGTTCTGCATAGGATCAGCTCTTCTTAGACAATGGCTTGCAATATCTTTAGACATGGCAATAGACAGTAATGACATTAGTAAGCACTTGTCAAAATTAACCCCAAATTTTGACGGCAAAAATTTAATATCGCCAAATAAAACAGTTCACAAAGTGTGCATTTATTTAATAATCGAAAACTTCTACTGAATTAATTAGGTTCATACTGGCCAGCTCCCCGTCAATCACACTGCTAATTGCAACGTGAATAGCAATTTCCGAAGATTGGCTATAAAACCCATGCATCACATCACACATTTGTTGTTCTGAACACTCTGAGAAAATATATGTTTGGAATTAATTACCCGACCCTCTACTGTTAATGTTTCTTTATTTGCCTTAAAGAAGGAGAACACAAACATGTTTTCATTCCCCTCGCGGAAACCTGGACACATGCTTTACTTGGCAGATAACTCAAATCTACTGTTTCAATTCTCAGCTCAGGATGAGGCAGTCCCAAATACAGTTTAGTTTAGTCCAAAACGCTTTAGACAGTTTGCACTGAGACTGACAATCTGGTTAAACTCCACAAAAAAATACAAGGTAATAACCTTTTCTCCAAAGATGGATCCACTTCTGTCATTTAAACACCTTCACTGGGAGAAGAAGTTGCTCCTAATTTTCCAAGGGGGGGGGGAATGCCTTTTTTGGAGTCTAAGGAGGAAAGAATGGCAATTATCTAAAAATTCTTGCCTGGGACTAAATCCCATTGGGAAAAAATGGGACTTCTAAGCAGTGTACCCTTTAAGCTGAGTTGGTATGAGCTGGCTCACAGTTTTGTAGCCTCCGGCTCACACATTTTTGTCTTCGCTCACGAAAGAGGGCTCCAGAGCAAACTAATTTATGCAGTAGCCAAATCAGTTGCTCACGACTTTAATGCCGGTAGCTCACAAAGCAGAATTTTTGCTCACAAGACTCCACAGCTTAGAGGAAGTATTGCTTCTAAGCAGGGGTCATTTTGTAGAAAAAGAGGTGCAGGAGCGCATTAGCATAACACATTAGCATAACATCTGCATATGCCACGCCCCCTGACATCACCGGAAGTGTGTCAGAAGGCAACACCCACCGCTCAGGCGCCACTGGACTGTTTTGGATTGCTAGTTGGGAGTGGGGGGGAAACGTGCAGATCTGTCCTTGCAGAGGAGGGAGAGCTTGTACTTGAATAAACCTTGGCCTTAAAGGTACCACTGGACTGTTTTGGGCCAGGTGACCGAGGGGGGGGGGGCTCTGCAACTTACCTGGCTGCTTCTTGCTCCTTGTGGCCCGGGGCTGCTTGGAGCAGAGGGCGGGACTTGTTGCATGTGCCCACCCCCTGGGCTCTTTACTGCTGGAGCTCAGCTCCTGTGCGCTCCTGCAGGAAATGACCCCTGCTTCTAAGTAAACCTTAGGGAGGGGAAGGGCTGTGACACAGTGGCAGAGAGTATTTGCTTAGCACGCAGGAAGCCCCAGGTTCAATCCCCAGCATCTCCAGTTAAAAGGAGCAGGTAGGAGGTGATGGGGAACACCTCTGCCTGAGACCCTGGAGAGGCGCTGCAGTCTGAGTAGGCAATACAGATCCTTATGGACCAATGATCTGATTCAGTATAAGGCAGCTTCATGACCTGCAGAGGACTGCTCTAACTTTCAGAAATGTAAGCAGCTCCCTGTAGGATCGCCAGATCCTTACCAGCTGCTAGCGGGGGGGGGGGCAGGATCTTCACCGGGGATGTCAGGGCAATGCTCTAGTTTTTGGGCAAAACTCTATGGGTTTTTGCTTTCAAAACCATATAGTTTTCCCCAAAAAACCCCAACAACCTAGAGTGTCGCCCTCAATGTCCTTGACACGATGACATCACTTCCGGGTGACATCATTGTGTCAGGGATGACACCAGAAGACAACCCTGTTTGAGGGTGGGGCTCCCCCCACTGGCCACTTGGCCGGTGGCAGATTGAAGCTCCAGAAATCGGGGGACCCCCCGCCCAGACTGGGGGGTTGGCAACCTTAGTTCCCTGACTTCGTATTTTCTATCACAGATAGGCGGTGGGGGTTATAATTGTTTGAAAGGGTATGCAAAACTCCTGCTGTATATGAAACATTTCACCACGTTAAACTATATACTAACTAATATATGGCAATTCTCTGACTGACTTAATGAAGGCTGTCCAAAGTGTCCATCCTTTCAGAGGAGGAGGAGGAGGAGGAGGAGAAGGAGGAGGAGGAG
>NW_015170910.1:667707-670050 GCF_001447785.1 Gekko japonicus | reverse complement strand
AGAAGAAGAAGAGGAGGGGGAGGAGGAGGAGGAGGAGACTGGATTTATACCCTGCCCTTCACTACTCAGAGGCGTCTCAGAGCGGCTTGCAAACTCCTTTCCCTTCCCCTCCCCACAAAAGGCACCCTGTGAGGGAGGTGGGGCTCAGAGGGCTCTGACAGAATCTGCTCTTTTTCAAGAACAGCTGTGCCAGAACTATGGCTTGCCCAAGGTGCAAGTGGAGGAGTGGGGGATCAAACCCGGTTCTCCCAGGCTAGAGTCTGCACACTTAACCACTACATGATATACCACTTCATGTTTTGCATGAAGGGTATATCATTTAGAGGAGTCTCACCCTGGGCACCAGCCCATATGCATGCAGTCTTCTGTATAGTTGTATAATTCAGGCACAGACTGTGCTGGTGTGCAGAAGCTGTTGACGGCCTTTTTAAACATTATGCCCACCACATGGAGTCCGACACTAGCGAGCACTTTTCCTCAGCCTCCACATGGGGAGCCATCACATTATATCAGCACTAAGTTTATTCTGTAGACTTCTCGGTGTAATACAAATGTAGCTTGCCAGACAAACTGGATTTTAAAGCTGTCAACGGAAACTCCGGAAGGATGGCAAGTAATGGCAAACCACCTATTTTTCATTCCGTGTTCTATGCCCTATATTATCTCTGTATCACTACATACATCTCAGCTCTTCCCCTTCTCCCCCACCCCAACTCGATCATTCAGTTTCTTTTAGTGTCCCCTTCTACCTTCTAACTCCCAGGGTTGTCGTTTCTCTGTTTTGTTTTGGGTTGGTGTGTTTTTTTTTAGAACAGTCGTGTTTAAACACATGGAGCTGCTGCAGTATACCCTTTCGTCTTTCAAGGACTGTACTGTCTTCAGTGCCGGATTTATGCATAAGCTAAATAAGCTACAGCTTAGGGCCTCGCAATCTGCTGGGGCCTCAAATAAAAACACAATATAAAAAATGATTTCAAATATTAAAAAGCCGTATATATTTTAAATTTTTCTGAGACCAGCTGATGTAATTTAAAACAGTAAGGGGCCTCTGGGTTTTGTATAGCTTAGGGCCTCAGCAAGTCTAAATCCGGCCCTGACTGTCTTCTTTGGCTAGTAGCCCTCTCCTGGATCTCTGGTAGAGGCCTTTCACATCACCTGCTACCTGATCCTTTTAACTAGAGATGCCAGAGGCCGGACCTGGGACCTCCTGTAATCACAGCTAGAGCTTCTACCACCAGCTTTGCTTTTTTCACATACAGCCTTTCACCTTTCTGTAGAATCTCGTATTTGTTTCCACTGTGAGATATTGCTCTGTTTTCTCCTAGCAGTCCAGAAGAGGGCAACCAGGATGGTGAGAGGGTTGGAATCCAAGTCTTACAAGGAAAGGCTGAAAGAGCTGGGTCTGTTTAGCCTGGGAAAGAGAAGGCTTAGAGGGGACATGATTGCAGTCTTCAAGTATCTGAAGGGCTGTCATGTAGAAGATGGAGCGGATCTATTCTCTCTTGCTCCGGATTGCAAGACTAGATCGAATGGGTGGGAATTACAAGGGAGTCGTTACCGGCTAAATATCAGGAGAAACTTCCTAACTGTGAGAGTGGTTGAGCAGTGGAACAGTCTGCCTCGGGAGGTGGTGGATGCTCCTTCGCTGGATGTTTTCAAGCGGAGGCTGGATGACCCTCTTTGGGATATGATGTAGGTATGTAGGGCTCTCTTTCGGCTGTGCTCCTGCAGAGTGCAGGGGGTTGGACTAGATGACCTGCGAGGTCCCTTCCTAACTCTGACATTCTATGATTCTATGATTCAATCTGTATACAGCAAAAAAAACACAACCTTCGGGTATTTCTAACACACAAAACACATTGTTAGCGACACTGTTCCACCCCCTCCCTCCAGGGCTTGCGCCTTGGCAGCCATCTTCAACTGTATTTACTTTATTTGTTTATTTATTTATTTTATGGGATTTCTATCCTGCCGTCCCCTGCAAGCTGGCTCAGGCCGGGTTACTTCACACTCTACCTTTATAGGGGAGTTAATTTTAATTTGGTTCATCGCTTATCTGTGTGAGCACACCAAAATTAACTAAGGCATATTTGCCTGTTTGGAAAATTTATGTGGCATGTTGCTAGAAACCAGCTCAAGGGGGCTTATAAAGTAAAACATGATTTAAAAAAAAAATCATAAAAGCAACACAAAATTATTACAAGTGCAGAAGCCCATAAAATACCCAGCCATTAAAAAAACGTACCGTGAGAGCATAAACATCTGAGTAACCCACTTTTTACACTTATCGTGGCTATGAATGGACTATCTTCTTTTCACAACAATTGGGAGTCAACATCCAAG
>NW_015170910.1:631440-667654 GCF_001447785.1 Gekko japonicus | reverse complement strand
AGCAGAAACCCGCTTCCTTCAGAGCAAACGCTGACGCCACAAGGCAAATGTCAACAGAACAGCACGTTCTTGCGCCTCTCCTGTAACTGGGGCTGAATTCCAGATCTAGGAAGCCTATTTGCATGTGAATGAGGTATTATACATGATCTGCGAAGCTATAGTTTACTTTGCCCAATGAGCAGCTCTTCTGCGTTGCATTGAAAACTGCAGATATGAGGCGGCAGCCAGCAAGTACCCCTGTCTGAAATTGTACTAAAGTCCTGCTGTGTATGGATGTTTCACCTTGTTAAAGTATACACTTGTTAATATATAGGGATTTCTAAGAGTAAGAGTGGTTGGTAGCATGTTTAGAATAATCAAGGAAGGCTATAGAACGAAGAGCTTTCACATTACAGCCCTATGTTATAGCTGAACTAAAGCTCTTGTACCGAAGTGTACGTTTAAGATCCACTTGTGCACGGTAAATTGGAAATACTGTGATGCTAACGATACAGGAGTGTAAACCCTCTACCAGTTCAACTCTGCCTGGTGTAGGGGCCAGGACTTCACTGGGATCCAAAGTGCCCTCAAAAACAGGGTTCGAGTGCCCATCATGTGACATTGTGCTTGCAAAGAGGTGGCATGAATTAAGAAACCTTCACTGCGTTCAGAGAATCATTGCCAGAAGCTGACGTGATGGCCACTGGCCTAGATGGATTTAAAAGGGGATTAGACAGATTCATGGAGATTAGACAGATGCATGGAGAAAAAGCCTATCTGTACCTACTGGCCATGAAGACTAAAAAGAACCTTCATGTTCAGAGGCAGTAAACCTCTGAATACCAGCACCAGGAGACAAGATCAGGGGGAGGTCTTGGCCTCTCTGCCCTGTTGTTGGCCCTCCAGAGGAACTGGTTAGGCACTGTGTGAGACAGGATGCTGGACTAGATGGACCCTCACTGGTCTGATCCAGCAGGGCTCTTCTGATGTTCTTCTCAGGGGAAGGTCTCAGCCTCTATGCCTTGTTGTTGGCCCTCCAGAGGAACTGGTTAGGCACTGTGTGAGACAGGAGGCTGGACTAGATGGACCACTAGTCTGATCCTGCAGGGCTCTTCTTGTGTTCATATGAATGTCCCCATCTCCTCCCACTATGTCTCAACAGAGTGTACGGATTCCAGCTGACTCTGAAGGCAGTCATGACACGCCCGCAGCAGAAACCTCAAGAAGATTCTCAGAGAAGAGGACATGTGGCTCAAAGCTGTAACCAGGGCTTTTTTTTCTTCTTTTTTGAAAATAAGGTGCTGGAACTCTCAAGAGGGAAATGAAGTTTTCAATCTGTATACTGAAAACTCATGAACTTTTTGTTGGAAATATGTGTGTTGCAAGGTCTAAAATTCAGTCACTATCGGGTTAATGTGCTTTACCTTGTGTGCTGTTGTTTAAACTGACCTGGAAGGGAAACCTGGCACAGAGCCAATGGAAGCAAAGCCCGTGAAACTGAAGTCTGTTTACTCACAATCATTGGTTAATGTATTCAGGTGATTTCCTTCTAGGGGTCAAGAAGAAGAAGAATCTCCATTGTTGTGGACCGTGTGGTCAAACTGTAAAGATGTAGTCTTTAAGTGTCTTTGTTGTTTTGTAGATTTCCTGTGAACCCTTCCCTTCAGAAATAAATAGTTGTACATAGAAGAAGATGCTTCTTCTCCATGAAGCAAAGATCCATTGCAATCTCTGAATATCTAACTATTTTTGCCAATTTTTCCAACATATTTAAACATTTTAAAAATGATTTTGACGAAGAGGTTCTGAAACTCCATTCCAGCGTGTTCCCCAGAAAAAAAAGCCCTGGCTGTAACTCCGCTTAGGACAGCACTGCGACATTCAAAAAGCTGTCTAGTTCAATCTGACTATCTCCATTTCTCTCATGTGAATACCAAATTGTCCCCCATTAAAATTAACACATTTCTCAATGTTATTTTTTGTGCTAAGTGCATACAAACTGTGTATAGTATAAAAATGCATTTAAAATGGCATGTATAAAAATGGGGTAAGGTAGAAAATAATCACCAGTGACAGTAGCGGGAACGAGGCTGATAGAAATGGATGACAACAGCAACGTGCAGCATAAAAAAAAATGCTGGTAGAATCATTTTTGATCATCTCTACTTGAATTTCTATACTGTTAAAATCACCGTTATAGAAATGGCATTTTGTCCACATTATGTATCATATTGGGACATGACGAAGGAATTCTAAACGTCCCTATGGAGCAGAAGTGGAGAGGAGATAAAGAGGAAGAGAATTACAGTGCCGTCCTAAGCATCCTAGGAGCTGCGGTGGCTCAAGTGGGGAAGACGCTGAACTGCAGGCTGTGGAAGGTCGGTAGTTCAGCAGTTCGAGACCCGAGTGTGCCGCATGACGGACCGAGCTCCCGTCTCTAGTTCCAGCTCCTGCCAACCTAGCACTTTGAAAGCAAGAGATTGCAAGTAGATAAATAGGTACCACTTCGGTGGGAAGGGAACAGCGTTCCGTGCGCCTTGGTGTTTAGTCATGCCGGCCACATGACCACGGAAACGTCTTCGAACAGCGCTGGCTCTTTGGCTTTGAAACGGAGATGAGCACCGCAACCCTAGAGTCGGATTCGACTGGCTTTCGAGCAAGGGAACCTTTACCTTTTACCTAAGCATCCTAAGATCTCCACTTCTAATCTACTGTGTCTGTGTCTGATGAACTGACGGAGCTTTGACTCTCGAAAGCTGATGCCCTGAAACTCTTGTTGGCCTCTAAAGTGCTGCTCGTCTCGAATCAAACTATTCTACTCCAGACCCACATGGTCACTCTCTGAAATTATCCTAAGCAGGGTTAAAGGTAAAGGTAAAGGTTTCCCTTGCTCGAAAGCTAATCATATCTGACCCTAGGGGGTGGTGCTCATCTCCGTTTCCAAGCCAAAGAGCCAGCGCTGTCTGAAGAGCCAGCATGACTAAACACCAAGGAGCACGGAATGCTGTTACCTTCCCACCGAAGCGGTACCTATTTATCTACTTGCAATTTCTTGCTTTCGAACTGCTAGGTTGGCAGGAGATGGAACTAGAGACGGGAGCTCACTCCGTCATGCGGCACACTCGGGTCTCGAACTGCTGAACGACCGACCTTCTGGTCTGCAGCTCAGTGTCTTAACCTCTGAGCCGACGTCAGTAAACTTAGAAGGGCGTAACTCTGCTTAGGATCGCTCTGTTAGTATCACCAAACTTATGAGTTTGGAAGCACCAAACAGGTCTTAAAGCAACACACAGCAACAAGAGGTTTGTCAGGGAAGTAATTGATTGTGGCAGTTCATTTGGGGGGAAACAGACAGTCAGGAGAGAGAAACTTGAAAGATCACGAGGAAAATGAAAACAGAAGTGTAGGTTTCAAAACTGAACACTGGTTAAAGTGCTCTCATTAAAGGATAAGCATTAATGAATATTCATTCGATAAATCATAAGTGTTTCGCTTACAGTGTGTCAGCTGTTTGCACGTCCTACACAATTACTTTAAAGAGTTTTATGGATCCCGTTCCATCTGGTGCAAAGAATTTAACTTGTGCATCATGTTTTGAATTCAGAAGAGTACCTAGTGCTCTGTTACCCAGCACTTTAGCATAACATTTATCTTTCTAAGCATACAGCTTATCTTAAAAAGAAAAAAGAAGTACAGTGACAGCAGCTATATTTTTAGATATAATATATCCCTTTTTGCTTACTGGGAGTGATTTGTAGCCCGTTTCCCTGTCTTTTGATAAGCATGAAGCTGTTTGATCATACTGCATTAAACTCCATCTATATAATTTTAGAAAAGATTAGATAATGAGGAGAACATCACTAAAGTTTAGGAAACCTAGTGGCACAGGTATATTCAGAATGGGCATTATATTCAACAGAATTTACTCCTAAGCGTGCTAGAGGATCACAGCCTAAAATTGACAAGCTGGAAAAAAGGTCTTCTGACAATCCTACGGTGCTCCGGGAAACACCATTTAACTGCTTCATTGCAGTGGTTACCTGTCCCATCCCCAAAAGTATTTAGAAATAACAGGCCAGATCCAACATTTCTGTTCGACAAGGAGAGTTCTACCAGCAGAAGAGCCAAGGCTCACCAGCAGGATTCTCCTTCAATCAATGCAATCTTTCCTGCATGTGAAGACAACTCCTCAATCCAGCCCCTGGATTTCAACAATCCCCTCTTGCATAACACAGAGAGAATTCCCTTCCCCAAATACACTGCTACCAATCTTTGTAATTTTTACACAGCCTGGGTGGAAGGGTACAGCATCTGTCAGTGAGACTTGCTCTGACTTACAGTCTCTGTTCTGCCAGCCCTCTCCTTGACTGGCACCAATTCCTGGAGGGTGCTATTCCACTTCCTTCCACTAGGGAACCACCGTCAATACTCTCCTTTTGAGGTCTTCCTGACATCACTGTTCCCTCTAAGCTTAGTTAGTGTGAGCCAGCTCACAGTTTTTTAGCCTCCAGCTCACACATTTTTGACTTAGCTCAGGAAGGATGGGGCTCCAGAGCAAACTAATTTATGCAGTAGCAAAATCGCTCGCTCACAATTTTAACACCAGTAGCTCACAAAGCAGAATTTTTGCTCACTAGACTCCACAGCTTAGAGGGAGCATTGCCTGACACCCCTTCTCAAACTGAGGCCCTGCCTCGGGTCTCCTGCTACCCAGCTCCTGCTCACCACAGGGACCAAATTCCTTCTTTGGGGGGCCCCTGGAGGATTGGCAATGGGTGCCTTGACTGCTTGACTCCCCCCTTCTCAGGACTCCCCTCTTACAGTAGCCAGTGAGTGAGGTTATAATTGACTCTCCTCACCATTTTCAAATGGAAACTCTGTTTAAGGGGATACACTTTAAAAGGAACATATCGTTTAAACATAGCTTTTGCAAACACGCAGCTTATCTTCACTCAACCAGTGAAGGCCCTTGGTGCAGTGGAGGCGGCTGCCACCAAAGCAACATTAAAAAAAAAAAAAAGATCCGCATAGCCAATCAGATCTCCAATAGCCAATCCGAAATCCTGCTGGGCAAAAGCCCCACCGACTTTCTAAAAACACCTGGTGGGCATCAGGAAATGTATTGCCAGGTATCTTGGCACCCTTGGACACCATGCTGGGGAACCCCCCCCCCCTTCTAACCACTATACTACACAGGGTCTTGCCTTGGAAGCCCGTTGCTGGAGTCGCCATAACTCTTGGATGGGAGACCACCACGGAAGACTCTGAAGAGGAAGGCAAACCACCTCTGCTTCTCACTTGCCTTGGAAGCCCCTTGCTGGGGTCACCATAAGTCTTGGATGGGAGACCACCAAGAACTCTTCAACACGTCAAGCAGAAGCTCTGCTTAACAGGATGCCTTCTTTAAAGAGTATATTGTTTTAAAATATTTGTGGCTCAGTGGTAGAGCATCTGCTTGGAATGTGGAAGGTCCCCGGATCAATCCCCGGCATCTCCAGTTAAAAGGACCAGGCAGCAGGTGATGGGAAAGACCTCTGTGCCTGAGACCCTGGAGAGCTGTAAAGAGGGGCCGTGGCTCAGTGGTAGAGCATCTGCTTGGCATGCGGAACGTCCCCGGATCAATCCCCGGCATCTCCAGTTAAAGGGATCTGGCAGTAGGTGATATGAAAGACCCCTGTGCCTGAGACCCTGGAGAGCCGCTGCCAGTCTGAGCAGACAGCACCAGCTTTGATGGAACAAGGTGACTCTGAAGAGGAAGGCAAACCACCTCTGCTTCTCACTTGCCTTGGAAGCCCCTTGCTGGTTCTGTAGAAGGCAGCTTCATGTGTTTCTTGCCTACACACGACTTAATGTTCAGATCCTTGTGCTGTGGTGGCCATGACTGTCAAAGCAACTGCACACAGCCAGTCAGATCTCCAATGGCCAATCAGAAGCCCTGCTGAGCAAAAAAAAAAAAAGCCCCACATGGCCCCCGCCCGCTTTTAAAAAATACTTGGCGGGCACCAGGAAAGGTGTTGGTGGGTGCCGTGGTGTCTATGCGGATCCCAGTCAAGGCTCTTCTCGTAGCAGGAACTCCTTTGCATATGAGGCGACACACCCCTAATGTAGCCAATCCTCCAAGAGCTTACAGAGCTCTTCTTACAGGGGCTTCTGTAAGCTCTTGGAGGATTGGCTACATTAGGGGTGTGTCGCCTCATATGCAAAGGAGTTCCTGCTACAAAAAGACCCCTGCGGGGGGCCTATCTTAGACCCAAAGCTCGTAGAATCATAGAATGTTAGAATTGGAAGGGACCTTTCAGGTCTTCTAGTCCAAACCCCTGCACTCTGCAGGAGCATAGCCAAAGATCTGGAAACAACAGGACCCCTTTCATCCAGTGTCTAACACTGAACTCAGTAGGCACCAGATGACGCAACGTAGGCCATTGATGTGATTTTATCCTACCTTTTAAAGCCCAGCTTTCCCATCCCAGCCGTGTCTGGTTAATCTGGGATAATGATCAGGATGACAAAATACCAAGAAGCAAGAAAGAATTTAGAGATCTCTATGGGAGAGGGATACATGGGCCACCTTCAGTAATTTTAGGTTCATGTCCATGAGGAGGCACCAATTTAACTAGTGGCTGCCTCAATTTGGATGTTCGTTATATAGTCAGGTTGCCTCGGAAAGCAACCCATGAGTTCTTTGTCTACACTCCACAAAGACATTGCCATAAAGAGATGCACTAGTTGGATCTGATCCCAGTTACAAGCATCACATGCTTCTCAGATGAAACAGACTGGTTGCCACACAGATATTCAGAAGAATACTGTCAGTCATAGCCTGATACACTTATGCCACGATATATACTTTAAAGAGACAGCTATAAACCTTTCGCCTTTTGAATATTACAGATTGTTAAACAATGGCAGCAATCCAGCACCTAGCTATGCATATGTGGGTCTCATGTTTCAGTGGGGCATGAAAAGTTATAAACAGTTATGGAAAGTATAAATATTTGTCATTTGAACAGCAAATGAAGTCTAAAGGGGATTTGGATTCCCTTCGGGGATGGGGAGACCATTAAAACAGTCTGTCCCCAGAGACTGATGGAATCCAATAATTTCCTGGCAACTCTGGTGAATTTCTGGCTGTTATACAGACCTCTAGAATGGGAAGGCTGCCCTGGCCAGGGGTCATTTCCTGCAGGAGCGCACAGGAGCGGAGCTCCGGCAGTAAAGAGCCCAGGGGGTGGGCACATGCAACAAGCCTCACCCCCTGCTCCCAGCAGCCCTGGGCCATGAGGAGCATGAAGATCCGCGCGTCCCCCCACTCATAGCTAGCAATCCAAAACAGTCCAGTGGAGCCTGAGCGGTGGGTGTTGCCTTCTGACACACTTCCGGTGATGCCAGGGGGTGTGGCATATGCAAATAAGTTATGCTAATGAGTTATGCTCATGAGCTCCTGCACCTCTTTTCCTACGAAATGACCCCTGGCCCTGGCTATAGACATGGTCGCGTCTCTCCTACATGCAAGAAGTTTCTGGAGAGGAAACAGACGAAAACTCATCACTCGGCTGTGGAAGAAAACTCATCACAAAGTCAATGGAGCTCATTTATTTGCTGGTAACGACAGCGGAGAAGTCACATTTTCCTGCCACCATTGTGTCTGGCTCAGCGCCATCCGGCAGTGTCGCTCCAAGCGATAAGATGCCTTTTTACATCTCAGCCCCCAGGAGGAAACAGCAGCTCTTCGGCAGCCTGCTGTGACCCAACGTGCAAAGCACTTTGTGGACTGGAAAAAAAAATCAATCATATTTGACCTGACTTGGATTCCACATTAATTACATATGTGTAAATGTTCTTCAGGTTTCCCCTTGTCATTTTCATACGGGTACATTTCAGTTGCCCAGACCAGGGAAACCCAGGCTAGCCCAATCTCGTCAGCTCTTAGAAGCCAAGCAGGGTTAAGCCCTGGAGAGTATTTGGATGGGAGACCTACAAGGAATACCAAGGTTATGATGTAGAGGTAGACAATGACAAACCACCTCTGAACATCCCTTGCCTTGTAAACCCTATGGGGCTGCCGGTTTGGTGTAGTGGTTAAATGCGCGGACTCTAATCTGGGAGAACCGGGTTTGATTCCCCACTCCTCCACTTGCACCTGCTGGATGACCTTGGGCAAGCCATAGTTCTGGCACAGCTGTTCTTGAAAAAGAGCAGTTTCTGTCAAGAGCTCTCACAGCCCCACCTACCTCACAGGGGGGTCTGTTGTGGGGAGGGGAAGGGAAAGGAGTTTGTAAGCCGCTCTGAGACTCCGAGTGAAGGGCAGGGTATGAATCCAATCTCCTCCTCCTCCACTTTGGTGTAGTGGTTAAGTGCACGGACTCTAATCTGGGAGAACCGGGTTTGATTCCCCACTCCTCCACTTGCACCTGCTGGATGACCTTGGGCAAACCATAGTTCTGGCACAGCTGTTCTTGAAAAAGAGCAGTTTCTGTCAAGAGCTCTCTCAGCCCCACCTACCTCACAGGGGGGTCTGTTGTGGGGAGGGGAAGGGAAAGGAGTTTGTAAGCTGTTCTGAGACTCCTTTGGGTAGTGAAGGGCGGGGTATAAATCCAATCTCTTCTCATCTCTTCTCATCTTCTTCTTCCAAGTCAGCTGTGACTTGATGGCGCTTTCCACCACCACATGGTTACCTTTCAATTACAGCAGGCTGTGAATGTGGCCAAAACACACCTGGAGACATGAAGCCCACCACCTGCTCACTTGATCTATGCCCATCCTGGCGAGTCAGCTCTTCCGGAGAAGGGCTGGCCTAAAAATGATGTTAATTAGAAATCCCTCACAGAAAGATTGATGCCTACAACTGTAAGAGGCTACTAGTGGGAAGGCGGAAAAAAAAACCCCAAAACATATTTTGGGTCAGGACAGCTAAATAATCACTGCTAGTCTCAACATTACCATTTCTGGGCGAAGTACCTGAGAGATTTGTGACTCCTCAGCACCAACTCGTTCTGGATGAGACTGATTATTTGGGTTCTTTTCAATCTGGTTTCTGGCCTGGGTATGCTTTTGGCTGTAGGGCCATGAGGGAGAACTGTAGCCCCCGCCCCTCACAGCTTGTTTCAGACTGGAAGCAAAGCTGACATGGGATAAAGATATGCAACCCATGATGAAAGATCAACTTTGCAGTTTATAGTTGCTCTCCGGTCCATCACCAGGTTAGGAAACCTCCCCCCCCTCCCACCATCAGCTTGAGCTGGTGTGCCCTGCCAACTGCAGCCACTCCTGGAGGAAAGCAGACTTGGCTGTTATCACAAATGCCTTGAAAACATCCAGACTGGATTATAACAATATACTGTCAACCTACAGTTGCCTGTGAAAACTGCCAGAAAACAAACTGGCGCAATATGTGGAAGGCAAGGTATTAACTAGAGGTCCCCTGATAGACATTTAAAAAGTATTTTATCAATTGTGAGGTCATAGGTAAAACCCAATGCACCCCCACACCCCATGCATACATCACCATTCGACCAATAGCATTTATATGACAACCCTGACAGATATATGGTGTCTTATCTAGTCCAGCCTAGAGAAAGAGTCTCCAAGGCCAAATCCCATGAGAACAGGCCGAGGGGTGCAACTTGAGGAATAATTATGGCTACTACAAACAGGCACTCAACCCACACACCCTCCCCTCAGGAATTCCCTCCCCCCTAAAGGATGGCAAGGTGGACAGTGAAGTGTAGCGAAGAAAAACGAAACTGAAACCTTGACAAGGTACATCAGGATCATATGGTACGTCATGAGCTCCTAATGGGTTTTCCAAGCTCCTATTCCCTTCCAGAACACATTAAGAATATTAATACTTCAGACAACAGACTGCCTCATTCACTGCGGTTCTGAGAAGCTTAAAAAAAAAAAAGAAGAACGCTCATTCATTCAATCATACCGAAGACTATCCAGATGAAACATTTAAGGAGTAATTGTCTTTTCTGTCGTTTTGATTACAACAGGTTCAATGGCGGGGAAATACAGCACGCAGAATTGGACCCAGACAAAAAAATTCTGCCTCCCCACCCCGCACACTGCAGAACACTATTTTCCATGAAACACTGCTACTGGGAGACAGGGGGCATGAGGACACTCTAGGGATCCCAAGTCCCCCCGGGGGGCGGTGAAACCCCCACCCCAGAGGCCCGTTCCCCAGCGCTGCCGGATCGGGCCCCGGGGGGAACTCCTCCCCGACGTGCGCGTCACCTGGAAGTGACGGGAGGACGCCGGGCACACTTGGGGTGGGGCCACGGCCATACAAGGGAAAACTCTATGGTTTTACCTTGTATGGCCGTTGCCCTGCCCCCAGCGTGCCCGGCATCCTCCTGTCACTTCCAGGTGACGTGCATGCGGCACACGCACGCACGCACCAGACGCCGGCCGGGAGCCCCCCGTTCCCGGCGAAGATCAACTTGGCAACCCTAGGACACTCTGCAGAGGGAAGGGGGAATTGGTAGTTGCCAATCTGGTCTGGATCCAACCCAAAGACATGTGCAAAACAAACAGTAGTCATATTATTAAACAAAATCCTAAATAACCTACAGCAAGTCCTTTCTACAGAGCTTCATTAAAAATTATTTTTTAAAAAAGTTCCTCCTAAAGTACACTTTAAAAGTATTTCCTAATCAGTTCATTTTCATACATACCAAGGCAGATTCGGCAGGCCAATATCCTGCTAAGAGCCTGAGGCGCAAGAAGTGCAATTATTACTTCAAACAAAGAATAAAAAGATCCACTACAGCAGATAGCCGGTTTTAAAATTGGCCGATGCAAGATTTTCAAACTGCTTGAGTACCGAACAACATTTACATGATTAAAAATGATTACGGAAGTCAACATGAACATCCTTGTGTGGATTAGTTCCTATCGCTCTACACTGATTTTAATTTATGTGCATCTCTTATCAAGTCTGCAAAACAGTCCAGTTAAAAGGTCCAACTTTTATTTGTAGGGAATGTTAGTGCATCCCCAAAAGCTGAACAAATCTTGTTTCCATCCCCCCTTGAACACTATGTAAGCCACAGAAATAAACTTCCCTTCAGATTCAATTTTATTTAAGTTTCCTTCTTCTTGATCAATAGAAAAATGCAGCTTTGAAAGAAAGATTTTTAAAGCATTCCTTTGGAGGATTACCATCCACCAACAAGCATCTCCATGACCACATAATACAGAAAGATTGCCTCTCGACATACTTAAATTACCCTTCAGTACTCCACAGACAGGACAGCTGACCACAGTAACATCCTCTGCTCTTTCACTGGCGTTCCTATAAAAGGAATGGGATCTTTTAATCTGTGTTAAGATTGGAGTAGGCTGCAACCACATACTCTAAATAATCCACTTTCAGTGCACTCTCCAGCTGGGTTTTACTGAAAGTGGCCTGAAGGTGGATTATTTAGTGTGTGGCTCTTCCACGTTGTTATTTTTTTCACTTCTTTGCCCCTATTGCTTTGGGTCCCCTCTCCCTTTCCCACATGTGTTTTGCTCCCTCTGGGACTACTAGAGAGAGCAGAACACATTGGGGAGGGGGGGGGAACCCTGAAGCAATAGTGACAAACGAGTGACAAAAAATGGCAATGCGGAAGAGCGTGACCGCAGCCGTAGAGAACCAGGGACCTGTCGTTATGAATGGATGAAGAGAAGAAAGCTGTAAGGTGGATAAAACCTGATAAGTCATTAAAAAGTTACTGAAATCCTGCTTTCTGCAGGGACATAAGATTTTTCATATGGGAGCATTCTTAGAAACATCAAGGACGACCACTCTCCTGGAGGTTCTGGGCAGCAATCGGTTTTTATTGTCAGCACATTCCCAGGGGCCAGCATATCTTCCAGACCCCCTCTCCCCATATGAGCCCCATAGAGCACTTAGATCAACTAATCAACGTCTTTTGGTAGTCCCTGGCCCCAGGGACGTCCGACTTGCCTAAACTGGTGGAAGAAGCTCCTGAGTGAGATCAGGGCCCTGCAGGATTTACTACAATTCCTCAGGGCCTGAAAGATGGAGCTCTTCCACCAGGCTTTTGGTTGAGGAGGCGCCCCCCCCCCCACTTTGTGGCCGACCCCACCAGTGGCCTGGACTCTAACATCTTAAAATCTTCCACCACTGTTGATATGGTTCTATTAGAGCTGGCATGGTACTTAGGAGTATAGCATTTTATACTGTTGCTTTAAATTGGTTTTAACTGTGTTTTATTTTACATTGTTGTTACCCGCTCTGAGCCCGTCCACGGGGAGGGCGGGATATAAATCCAAATAAATAAATAAATAAGGTAACAAGCCTTTATCAGAGCAATGACCAAAGGCCTCAAGGTACTACAACCAAACAAACCCAGGCCTACAAAAACAGAAAATCCAACACTGGTATTGCCTTGTGTTTACACTGGGATCGCCCCACAGTAGACCTGTCATGGCAGACAAGAGATCTTGAGTGATGCATCAAATGTTCTATAGATGGCATCTAACCCCAGATAGGTTAGCTTGTATAAAAACTTGAGTAACACATGTTGAAAATGTAATAATCATGTTGGATCATACTATCATATGTGGTAGACATGTAAAAAGGTTCATAAATACTGGATTGGAGTACATACTTCCTTACAATCAGTGTTGACTATTACAATAGCTTTTAAACCAGAAGTAATCTTGTTAAACTGTCTACCAGATGACTTCGATAAGAACCATAGATATTTTATTTTACATGTTATAACAGCAGCCGGAAATCTTATTTGCAATGACATGGAGGACATTGAAAATTCCAAGACTTTTGTGTTGATAACGAAGATTATGGAATGTGCTGAAATGGACAGATTGACAAATATACTAAAAGGAAGAATGGAAGAAGAATTTATGGGACCATGAAGGGAGTTTTATGACCGGTTAAAAACATAAGTACTAAGAAACTAAGACTAAATGAAGAACAATAAGAACGATGGTTCTAATAGTTGTGAAACTTTCAGGAGAGGTTTTGCATGCAGAATGATAACTTGGAATTTTTTATACAAGTCTGTACTCTTCCCCCCTCTTCTTTTCCCTCCCCCCCTTTCTATATATAAACTAATAAAACTCTATTTTTTAAAAAAGAGAGCTCCTGAGCGACGCCAGCCTGGACAGCTGCTGTACCACCTCCAAGGTCCCTTCCATCAGCTCCTCTGGGGCACTGCCTTGCAGTAATACAGCCCTAGTGGGATCTCCAGCCTATCCTTAGTCCTAATGCAGGTTGAAAACTTTCAAAATTGGCAGTATGTGGTACTGGGTATCCAGAACAGGCAAAAGGCTATAAACAGAGCATCGTAACCCCCTCCCCAGGGCAAATGGTATTTCATACATAGGTCCCTTCTTCCCCCATGTTGTTGAACTTGTATCGTGTAGTGATGTTATAGAGTTTCACATCCCCCCCCCCCAAAAAAAAGCAGGCCGCTGGTGAAGTGGAACAGAGGAAGGGAAATGCTGGATGTTCTACCAGCGCAGCACACATTTAAGATCTAGTAGACATTATTAAGAAGGATAATTGCTCCTTTTTTCTGTAAATGACTTATGTATGCTCATTACCTATAAACACAGTGACAGAATTCTGTTGCTATGTTTCTTAGATATTTTAAAGTAACTTTTAATTGACCTGGTACTTTTAAAAACTTAAACTGTATGGCCTTTGCAAATAGAGGGAGTCCGTCCCTGGTAAGTCAACTCCTCCTGAACGGAACCCGGTTTCCTTCAAGATCATCTGTGGAGACAAGAGGCACAGCTTTGCAGTTGTTCCACTCCTGCCTTGCAGATATTCTGTTCCTTAAAGTGGTGCGGCTACTTGGCAGCTATGTAGCAGAGTTCTACAGGATTTTATCCAATCCTCCTATGTAAGTTAACATGTGTATCAAATTGTTGGATGAGGTCCATCCACGGATCTTTGTCGAGCTGCCATCAACATGTCAATGACATCCATCTCGATTTCTTCTTCACATCAAATCCAAGGGTAGCAATTAGGCTCCAGAGTGCCCGCTTGGAGTCCATAATGGACTAATTGAGTTTGAATAAACTGTTATCTAGATAAAACAAAGTTGTTTACAGTGTGAGGTCATGCAAACCATGAAGCTATTGATCCAACAGCTGCAGACAATCACCTCCCTCACTGCCCAGCCTGGAATTTTTCCTGGATTCAGCTTCATACCTCAAGCGAGTTTCAGCAGCTTTGCTGATGTGCCAGCTGAGTCCCTTTTTGGGCAACAAGGACATTGCAAGTGTTTTTCAGGCCCCAGTAAATTAGGTGGCCTTGCCCCTGAAGACAATTTACAGTCAATTTTACAGCAGAGTTATACCCTTCAGAGTTACATCCTTCTAGGGCAAATGACATCAGTGGACTTAGAAAGGTGTAACTTGGCTTATGGTCATACTGTCATGGGCATGGATGAGGATGAGCTGACAGAACCTGCAGAAACAACAGCTGGCCCCTCTGAAGCAGCAGAGGAGGATAGCTGGCAAGTGCCTGCAACAGCAGTCTTCACACCTGGCTCAGATAAGAAGAAGGGCAAGCTGAAAGTCCTCCTGACTCACTCCCACGTGTGACTCGTTTTAAGGAGTGACTGCGGCAAAACTTAGCAACCAGGTGAAGAGAGGCTAGGCTACAGGGGAGACGCTCAGCTAGCCCAGAGTTCTAATAGGAGCCTGGGCAATCGTGCAGCTGGCTAATTGGTAGCAGCATTTAACTCCACACTCTGGGCAGTACTCTTCGTGGAAGCAACAAGTCAGCTTCGTGTTCCTTGCATCCACTTTGGCTTGGCTCTTGCACCTAGACCTTTGGACCCCCTGGCTTTGGACTTGGCTCTGTGTTCCTGGCTCCTGACCCCGGCTTGGCTTTGGACTATGTTTCTGGTTAGTGATGTGGACTTGGCTCTGTGTTTCTGGCTACTGACCCAGGCTTGGCTTTGGACTTTGCACTGTCTTCTTGACTCCTGTCCTTGGCCTGTTCTGGACTCCCTTTGACTGGCACCCCAGCCCATGACACATACCATTAAAAAAATTCAGCCCCAAAAGAAGCAGTAGTTTAGTTGTTGTCCAAGGAGGCAAGCAGAAAACATATTATCTGATTCTGCAACAGCTCTACTGGTTTCTGGACTCTGCTTGTTTCTGGATTAAATTCAGAGGGGGGGGGAGTAAAACAGTGGTCCAGCAGCACCTTAAAGACTAATAACTTCTTTTCTAGCATGAGTTTTCATGAGTCAGAGTTCTTCAGATCTATATTGGAAGGAAACATGCCTTTAAATAGCTCAGTGTTTCAGGAAACATCTACTTGGTTCTCAAAGGCTTCTTGCAGGGGATCATTAGTTGAGTCATTTTTCCAGGTCTCACTACTGAGTAAGGTTGTCTTCTACAACGTACAGTGCCTTCTTGGTGGTGGCAACTCTCGTGGAATTAGTTCCAGAGGAAGGATAAAGAAAAAATTTCCCCAGCTTTTGTATTTGTTACTTATATTTCAAAGTGTGCTACTGGCTTCTGCATTTTATTGTTTTATTGTGTTGTTAATAATATTGCTTATTTTTTTTTAATTTGTTGTAAGCCACTATCTGCTGTTGTTATAAACAGCATATAAATAAAAATCAATACATCTAATCTTCAACACAGGCCAAAACTGTGAATACTTAAATCAAGAGATTGGAGTCACAAACAGACAAGGCAGCTCTTTCTTCAACCCTGAGAAAATCCCAGGTTTGGAGAAAAATCGGAAATCTTTTTTTAAAAAAAAAAATGGGGGCCCACTGTCTCTGCTCCTGTTTATCTTAGTTCTTGAAATATTGAATACATAAAACAAGAGGAGAGGATTGAGGGGGTTAGGTTTATGAAAGATAAATTAAGAGCCTTTGCAAGTGATTCTGTGTTAGTTTTGGAAAATCCTTTAAAGTGAGTTGACTTTCTGATAACTAAATTAAAAGAATTTGGTGCATTAGCAGGTTTTAAGATTAAGATTAATAACCAAAAAACAAAGATGTTAATTAAAAAAATGAATCTACAAGAACAAGCTGAACTGATGAATAAAACAGGTTTCAAGGTAGAGAAGAAAGTACTTAGGTATTACTTTGACAAACATGAATTATTCCAGAATAATTATGTTAAAACATGGGAAGATTCTTTCTTTCATTTTTTGCCTTTTCATGTATCTTGTTTAATTTTTAATAAAATTTATATTAAAAGGGGAGGATGGGAGTTAACCTCCCAAATAATAGGAGCACAGCCTGTATCTTTCTGAACAAATACCCCCTCAGGGGCCATTGTATGGGTTGCTAGGCAACCACAACAGTATTGCCAACTTTTAGCTCTTGGTTTCTGCCACTAAAAGGCAGAGAGAAGATACAGGGTAGGGTTGCCATCTTCAGGATGGGAACTTCCTGGATATTTGGGAGTGGAGCCTGGGGAGGGCAGGGTTTGGGAAGGGATGTCAGTGGGGTATAATGTCAGGGTCCACACTCCAAAACATTCATTTGGTCTAGAGGAAAACAGGGTTGCACTTAAGGATCTGCTGTTCATCAAGTATCTTCCATGCAGACACACATGGGGATTGCGCATGAACAGGCCTGCCATTGGAGAGGTTTTACAGCTAAAAGCCTCCAGATGGTGGTCCCATGTCTTGAACAGCCCAGGGACCACAAGCTCCCATGCTGCATCACCCCCACCCTCAGTACCTCTAGCGCTGCTGAAGCAAAAGCACGCAGCGGGGCAGAAGGGAGGGTATGTATGCACAGAAGATATGTGATGAACAGCAGTTACACCTAAGTGCAACTCTGTTTTCACCATCGATCATCTGTGGAGTCCCACATGGGGATTCTAACAAGCTATTTAACAGGAGGTGGACATGCTCACCTCACTGAAACATAGCCTGAAGAACTGCCTTCCCCACTTCGGCCTCTCATCTTGCCTGCATATCCAAGGTGTAGTGATGTATGAAGGTATTAACAGATGACCAAGTAGCAGCTTGGCAAATCTCTGTCAAAGACAAGCCATCAAAGAAGGCTGCAAAGGAAGCTACAGCTCTGGTAGAATGTGCATTAATCTCCTAAGGACAAGGTATGCCCGCTAACTTATCACATTGTCTTATGGTAGAAACACTCCATCTGGATAGTGTCTGGGAAGAAATCTTCTTCCCTTTATAAGGTCCTGCAAAACATATGAATGGCGTTTTACCTTTACGAAGTTCCTTGGTCCTTTTAAGGTAAAATAACAGTGCCCTTCTAACATCTAAGGAATGTAGAAGACGCTTATTGTCAGAACATGGCATAAGGAAAAAAATAATGGTAAAATGATCTTCTGAGATAAATGGGATTTGGAGACCACCTTAGGGAGGAATCTAAGACTGGGTCAAAGTATTACCCTCTCAAAAATGGGGGTTCCAACTGGGTCAAAGTATTACCCTCCAAAAATGGGGGTTCCACCTGAAGGGCCGCTAGTTTGCTTACCCTCCTGGCCGATGTAATCACTACCAAAAAACAGAACTTCATAGAAAGTAGCTCCTCTGAGCATGATGCAAGAGGTTAGTTTCCTCATTAGCTGAGAGAAAACAAGTGAAAGGGACCATTGAGGAAATCAAAGGATCCCTAGGGGGCAAGGTTATATAAACCTTTCAGAAACCTTGTGGGTAGATGGTGGGAGGATATTGATTGGCCATCTACTTCACCGTGGTAACAGGAAACAGCAGCCAGGTGGCCCTTCATCGATGAAAAAGTCAAACCTTTATTCTTCAGGTACAACAGGTATTCAAATATGCCTTGCAAAGGAACAGTATTCAACAAAAGACATCCCTCTCACTAGAAGAAGATGAAGAGATTGGATTTATACCCTGCCCTTCACTACCCAAGGGAGTCTCAGAGCAGCTTACAAACTCCTTTCCCTTCCCCTCCCCACAACAGACGCCCTGGGAGGTAGGTGGGGCTGAGAGAGCTCTGACAGAACCTGCTCTTTTTCAAGAACAACTGTGCCAGAACTACGGCTTGCCCAAGGTCATCCAGCAGGTGCAAGTGGAGGAGTGGGGAATCAAACCCAGTTCTCCCAGATTAGAGTCCGCACACTTAACCACTACACCAAACTGGCTCGCTACACCGTATCAAAAACCTTCTCCATTTATAGAGATAGGATTTTCTAGTATTGGGTTTGTGTGAGTTTAAAAACACATCATTAATCTCTTGAGAGAATAGTAAATCCATGTCCCAAGCCTGTGGACAGTGAGATTGAGTCGAGCCGAGTCCTAATGTAAGACTTGGTTATTCTGATTAGATCTAATTGTTAGGGTAGGGGGTTGTATTGCCCCCTTGAAATCTCCATCAGGCTTGAGAACTAGATTTGGTGATGCCAAAAGGGGGCTACCAAAATAATTTCTGATTTCTCTCTCCTGGCCTTTTCTTTTACTTTGATGAGTAGGGGAAATGGGGAGGTTGTTGTTGTTCAGTCGCACAGTCGAGTCCGACTCTTCGCGACCCCATGGACTAGATCCCGCCAGGCTCTCCTGTCTTCCGCTGTCCTCTGAAGTTTGCTCAGTTTCATGTTCGTTGCATCGATGACACTGTCCAACCATCTCATCCTTTGCCGTCCCCGTCTTCTTTGACCTTCAATCTTTCCCAGCATCAGGGTCTTCTCCAGTGAGTGCTCCCTTCTCATTTGGTGGCCAAAGTATTTGAGCTTCATTTTCATTATCTGGCCTTCCAGGGAACAGTCAGGGTTGATTTCTTTTAGGATTGACTGATTTGATCTTCTTGCAGTCCAAGGGACTCTCAAGAGTCTTCTCCAGCACCATAGTTCAAAAGAATCTATTCTTCGGCGCTCGGCCTTCCTTACAGTCCAACTCTCGCAGCCATACATGACTACTGGGAATACCATTACTTTGACCATGCGGACTTTTGTTGGCAGGGTGATGTCTCTACTTTTTATCATGCTGTTTAGGTTCGCCATCGCTTTCCTCCCAAGGAGCAGGCGTCTTTTAATTTCATGACTGCTGTCACAGTCTGCGGTGATCTGGGATCCCAGGAACGTGAAGTCTGTCACTACTTCCACGACTTCCCCTTCTATTTGCCAAGGAGTGATGGGGCCGGATGCCATGATCTTAGTTTTTTTGATGTTGAGCTTCAAGCCCACTTTTGCGCTCTCCTCTTTTACCCTGAGCAAGAGGCTCTTTAGGTCCTCTTCACTTTCTGCCATTAGAGTGGTATCGTCTGCATATCTGAGGTTGTTGATCTTTTCCCCAGCAATCTTAATTCCCGCTTGTGATTCATCCAGGCCAGCATTTCGCATGATGTACTCTGCATATATATTAAATAAGCAAGGTGACAGTATACATCCTTGTCGTACTCCTTTTCCTATGCTGAACCAATCAGTTGTTCCGTATCCGGTTCTAACTGTCGCTTCTTGGCCCTTATACAGGTTTCTCAAGAGACATGTGAGGTGGTCTGGTACTCCCATCTCTTTAAGGACCTGCCATAGTTTGTTGTGATCCACACAGTCAAAGGCTTTAGCATAGTCAATGAAGCAGAAGTAGATGTTTTTCTGGTACTCTCTTGCTTTCTCCATAATCCAGCGAATGTTGGCAATTTGATCTCTAGTTCCTCTACCTCTTCGAAACCCAGCTTGTACTTCTGGTAGTTCTCTATCCACGTACTGTTGAAGCCTAGCTTGTAGGATCTTGAGCATGACCTTGCTAGCGTGTGATATGAGTGCAATTGTGCGATAGTTTGAACATTCCTTGGCATTGCCCTTCTTTGGGATTGGAATGTATACTGACCTTTTCCAATCCTGTGGCCACTGTTGCGTTTTCCAAATTTGCTGGCAAATTGAGTGCAGCACTTTAACAGCATCATCTTTTAAGACTTTGAATAGCTCAGCTGGGATACCATCACCTCCACTAGCTTTGTTGTTAGTAATGCTTTCTAAGGCCCATTTAACTTCACATTCCAGGATGTCTGGCTCGAGGTCAGTGATTATACCGTCGTGGTTGTCAAGGACATCGAGGTCTTTCTTGTATAGTTCTTCTGTGTATTCTTGCCATCTTTTCCTAATCTCTTCTGCTTCTGTTAGGTCCCTACCGTTTTTGTCCTTTATCATGGCCATCTTTGCATGGAACGCTCCCTTGATTTCTCCAATTTTCTTGAAGAGATCTCTAGTCCTTCCCATTCTATTGTTTTCCTCTATTACTTTGCACTGTTCATTCAGGAAGGCCTCCTTATCTCTCCTTGCTGTTCTCTGAAAATCTGCATTCAGTTGGGTAAATCTTTCCTTTTCGCCTTTGCCTTTCGCTTTCCTTCTTTCCTCTGCTATTTGTAAAGCCTCATCAGAAAGCCACTTTGCTTTCTTGCATTTCTTTTTCTTTGGGATGGTGGTGATTGCTGCCTCCTGTACAATGTCACGAACCTCCGTCCATAGTTCTTCAGGCACTCTATCTATCAAATCTAGACCCTTGAATCTATTCTTCACCTCTACTGTATATTCATCAGGGATGCGATCTAGGTCAAACCTGAATGGCCTAGTGGTTTTCCCAATTTTCTTCAGTTTAAGTCTGAATTTTGCAATGAGTAGCTCATGATCTGAACCACAGTCAGCTCCAGGTCTTGTTTTTACTGACTGGATAGAGGAGCGTAAAACAGGGTTTCCCTCCAACACAGTTGGAATGTGTCCTCTGCTCGGGAACAGAATCTCGTGGCTTTTGAATTGGCTGGCGTAGTGAACAAATTGATTTCCTGGACTCCCCAAAGAGTAAAGATCAGATCCAGGCACACTGAGTTTAGAGATCATTCGTGTGATGATGGCTGCGTTCTGCTCAGCCTTTCTGCCTCTGTGTTCATGGTTCCAGGAATGTAGATAGCCTGAATGAACACACTTAGCCTCAATACTGCTAGCCAGATTAGGACAGTCTCTTGACATAGAGCCCTGGTTTCCGTGCCACCCTACAGTATTGTCGGTCTGGAGCAGTATGGACCGATCCCACAGGATATCTGAAAAGGAGCTAAGGGTATGATGAACTGTACATAACTCGAATAGAACTAATATGAAATTGTCTCTCATCCTCTGACCACCTGCCTCGTGCAGAAGAATCCTCACTGTGAGCCCCCCAACCTAATAGTGAGGTGTCAGTAGTAAGAACCACATCATGTTCTGGAGCCCCAAAGGACAAGCCCTGAGATCAATTGTCCTGAGAGCACCACCAGGCCAACGAATGGGTAATCTGTCTGCGGATGGAAAATTTATGCCACGGAGAATGTAAATCCGCTCTATATTTGGATAAAAACCAGACTCGTAAAGATCTCATGTGCAGTCTGGTAGGAGGCAGGACTGAAGTAGTTCATGCCATATAACCGAAAAGGTGAAAGATGTTTTTAACTGACTGGAATTGGTTTATTTTAAATTGGCAAGCCAGCCAGAAAATGGCTTGTACTCTGTCAGGGGGCAAAAAAAAACCCTTTCCCCTCTAAAGAATCAACATAGCCCCTATAAATTGGACCCTTTGAGAAGGGACGGAGATTTTTCCCAATTGACCAAAAGCCCTGGTCTTTGACAAGTTTCCAGAACCAGAGAGTAATGTCTCATTACCTGGTCCTTGGAATCAGCAACCACTAGTCAGTCATCCAACTAGGGAAAATATGGCAGCCTTGTAGCTATTCTCCACCTATTTGGAGAAAACCCTGGGTGCCATAGCCAAGCCAAAGGGCAACTCTGCATACTGAAACACATGCCTGCCACACAAGAAGCGTAAGAACTTGTGGCATTGCTGATGAATAGAAATGTGAAAATAAACATCCTTCAAATCAATAACCATGAACCAACAATTTAATTTAATGATTTCAAAACTGAGGGAATAGATACTGTGTGAAATTTAGGAACATTAAAGAAAGCATTAATCTCTGTAAGGTCTAAGATGGGCCTAGTTCTTCCATCATTTTTATTAACCAGAAACATCCTGGACAAGAAACCCTCCATTGCCAGAGGCTCTGAAAGCTCCTCAATGGCATCCTTTTGAATCAAAGCACTTAATGCCTGCAACAAGTCAGGACCGGCCTGCTTAGATGTTCCAACCCTGGGAGGACATGGGAGTAATTCTTTGAACTCTGACCTATAACCTGTATTAATTATAGCTAGAACCCGCTCATCTGAGGTGATGGTGTTAGGGTTGCCAAACCCCCCGGTTTGCCAGGGGTCCCCCATTTTGGGGGGGGTTCTACCCGCCGCCGGCCAGATGGCCAGCAGGGGAAGCCCCACCCCCAACACCCACAGCCACCCCTCCCTTTAAGTGTGTGGAACCCGTGTTTCCTCCCAAGCCCGAAGCTTCGTGCATTTAAAAGGGAAACGCAGCTGCTCTTAAAGGGGAAACGCTGGCTTCTGCTCTTAAAGGGGAAACGCTGGCTCCTGCTCTTAAAGGGGAAACGCTGGCTCCTTAAAGTGCAGGGAACTGCCATTTCTGGAGATCCAGCGCGCAGGCGGGTGGGGGAGCGGCGGACGATGCCCCACCCCCTCCAGGAACGCCCCAAAGTCCCCCGCTGGGAGTGGAAGATGGACTTGGCAACCCTAGATGGTGTCCCAGGCAGCATAAAACTGTGCCTGTCACCAAATTTGACAGGCATATTTACTCGTCCTACTCAGAAAGATGGTTTCTGTGACTGGGATGTTTCTCTGAGTAAGTGGGTAGAAGACTTAGATCGGTTGGAACCCTTGTGCTCCAGGTAGCTTTGCTGTGGCATAAACGGCTTAGGTGCAGGATACTGGGCCCAAGGAGTGCTGGAATACTGATACTCCCTCTGATAAGGGTGCCAGCTTTGTCGTGTAAAGGGTCTCTGCTTGCAGTGGGTCATAGCCGGTTGTGACACCCCTAAGGACTTTGCTGTTTATTCTTCTTTATTAGAGACAATGGCTGCGATCACACACACTAAATAATCCACTTCCAATCCACTTTCAATGCACTTTCCAAACAGATTTTACTGTGTGAACTGGCAAAATCCACTTGGATCCAATATCTCATCTGTTGTGATGGAAAACAAAGTAGAACCTTCAAAAGGTAAGTCCTCTGCTTTTTGTTTGGTCTTTGCTGGTAATGCTGTAGATCTTAACCAGGTGTGACATCGGAGGACTATGGCACTTGCCATAGCATGAGCTGCAGCATACGCAGAATGTTTGCCAGTGTTTATCTGCTGCTCTGACAGCTTGATGGCCTTGGCTTCTAACACCTTGGCGAGGGGCCTCTTGTCTTCTGGCAGCAGTTCCAAAAAGGGCAGCAGACTTTCCCATAGGAACAATTGGTAGTCCGCCATAATAGTCTTGTAATCGGCAATCTTAAACCCTTGAGCAGATGAAAAGTATAATTTACATCCCAAGACGTCCAGTTTTCATCCCTCTCGGCCAGTGGGTGCACAATGGTAGGCCTGATGGCCATTAGGAGGCATCTTCTCTGTCACTAATGATGAAGGTGGAGGATGTGTTGTAAGGTAGTTGAAAGGCTCCTTTATTTTAAAAAGTGCTGTAAAAATGCTCAGCCCTCCTGGACATGGGCTGCAGTGATGCTGGTTTCTGCCAGACTTCCTGAGTGAGGTCTTCCAGTCCCTCCAAAATTGGGCTATGGGGGCTTTTAGGGAAGGGAAGGAGGAAGTTGTGGGGTAGGGGAAAATAAGTGGGTTCCCTCCTTGTAAATATATATTCCATTATTCCATTATGTGCATTATATTAAACTAGGAGCAAGGCTCGTTGCAGCAACAATACAACGAGTTCTAGACGGACGGGGGGCGTTTCCCCTCCCCCCAGCCCTCCGCTTTGTACTCGCTCCACAGACCCAGGGGTGTCATGGCAAGGGGACGCCCCGGCAGCAGCTCCGTGCCCAGGCCATCTCTGAGCACACTGGGGATGGCCCCCCATTTCCTCCTCTCTCGCGTGGTCTGCCCCTCATCCCCCAGACCCTTTTCTCTGGAGTGTCTCTCCTTGGGGCCGCGACCCTCTCCCCTCAGCGCCACCTGTCTGTCCCACTGGGCTCCTGCCCTTGGCGGCGTCCCCGAGTGGTGTGTGCTGTCCCCAGGGCAGCTGCGGCACTGGTGCTGACCACCTCTCCCCCTCCCTCCCCTCCCACCAGACTCCTCGTGCTGCTGCTGCTGTGGCCGGGCTGAGCAGAGGTGGCGACAGAGAGGAGGCCACAGCAAGGCAGGCCGCGGTGCTTTTGGCTCATCTCCCTCTTCCACCTCCCTCTGCCCAGGGCCCAGTTCTCCACAGGCCTCACAAAATCAGGCGGCCGCAGGAGGGAGGGGCGAGAAGGTCGTGGCCTGGGGAGGAAGGTGGGGGTGGCGGCACAAACCAGGAGGGCTCAGGCCGGGGCCAGAGGGAGCCAGCAGACCCGGCAAGGCCAGCCGGACCCATTCTCCTGGCTCCCCACCACCATTGGGCGAATTGGAAGGTAAGACATGCGTGTGTTGCTGCGTGCAGCCGGCAGAGGGTCCATCTCATTGATGTGCGTGTCTCACTGCCTATGCCCGCCAGAGGGTCCATCCCACCCAGCATCTCCATGTAGACTGAGGGTGAGATGCTGGCGGGGGCCTCCGTGGGCGGGACCCCGCAATGCAGCCAGCCAATGCAGCCAGAGCGTTCTGAGTTGCAGTTCCAGCCGCCAACTGATTTTGGCACACATAGAAATTTGCCACACTAAATGGCTTTTATATATAAGGAAGGATATCTGTTCATTGCACAACCAGCATATACTTACTAAGACTCAATTAAACCTTCATTTTTAATGTTTTATTTTATTATTGTCTTTGTTTCTTCCAAGCTGCTTTGAATAACTTTTACACTAGAAAAATATTTAGATTTCTACAGTAGTACCTGTGAAGACAAGCACTCCATGGTGACCAAGTGAACTAAGGTCTTGACATCCCAAATCAGTCAAGAGCTCTATCCTAGGAGGTAAAGAAGCTACATCATTGGGTGTCTTAGTACAATTCATAGGATTACAAATTTAGAACTGGGGGGCTTGTAGTTCAGGACACTGAAGTGAAAAAAGAAAAAGAAAAATAGCTGTGAAAATTCTCTTTTTCACACATAAAACATAACCAATGGTGAGAAATTAAAACTGAAGGAGAGAATAAAATCAGAGTAGCACAAGGTTATAAGTAATTAGCAGGAGCTGCCAAGCTTGAAATACATTTAGCAAACTCTGTACCAGAAGAATCTGCACTGTAAAAGCTGAAATGAATATTAGTAGTAAAGAAAGGTAGTTATATAATCTATACAAAAGAGCAGGTTTCTTTGTCCGCGTTGATACAAAAAGTAATCACTGCTGCAAATGTCATGCCTCTGCTGTTCAAACTTTTTAACGTTATCACGGGTTTCATTTCTGCTGCAGCATTCAAGTCTATGGTTTCTTTACAGGCCATTTTCAAATGGATTTTAGTTGGGGGGGACTCTATTGCCTAATCAGTGGAGGGAGAAAACAGTCAGAACAATTAAACATAAAGTACTGGTGCCTAAAATGAATTCAAAACATTGTATTTACTTCCTTCACTTACGTTCATCCCTTTCCAGCATTCATTCTTCAAGGGAAAAGAGGGAAAGCATTCCATATCCTGCACCATCTTAACCCTGACATTGGAACCAGGATTGCCAGTCTTCACATGGTAGAAGCCAAAAATAAGAGATCACGGGAGGAAGTGAAATTCCAAAAACAACATCCGTGACAAAAATAACAAAGAGTCAATAAAGATAAGTTGCAAAAATGTTTACTGTAGTAATTTATGTAGAAAATTTTCTTCTATTATCACTAACGAATACTGCGCAATGTGAACAATTCCATTTCACAATATTTGGTTTATCTGAGTGTGTAGCAATCCCATTGTGAAGACCTCTGGAATTCCAGTCTCCACATGATGACTGGAGATCACCCAGTTATTATAGCTAGTCTCCAGGTTATAGAGATCAGTTCCCCTGGAGAAAACTGCTGCTTTAAGAGTTGGGCTTTATGGTATTACAAGAAGAGAGACCCACAATACTTGCAGGGGGGTATTCCCCCTGGCTCTCCTTCTGCGGGGGCCGGAGGACCTCAGGTCACCTTTTCGGTTATATGGCATCAGATCTGAGGAGGAAGTGGCCACCGGTAAGCCCCCCCCCCAGCTCTGGCTGCGAGGCCTGAGCAGCTTCCAGCCGCCGGGCCCGTCGATCCCCCCCTCCAGCTCCGCTGCCGATCTCCTCCCTCCCCTGGCTCTGGCGGAGAGGCCTGAGTTGTTTCCAGCCGCCGGGTCCACCGATCTCCTCCCCCCCAGATCCACTGCCGATCTCTTCCCCCCCGGCTCCTGCGGCAAGACCCCAGAGCGTTCCCTGCGCATGTGCAAGGAACGCTATTTTACTTTTTTCAACTTTTTAGATTTTTCTGCACACCTGGAGACTACTCCAAGTGTGCAGGAAAATCTCCCTGCCCCCCAGGTGCCCCCGATGTGCAGATTTAGATATCCTCACAGAGGGGGCAACTTAGCTATTAGATATATAGATACCTGACTGAGGTCCCTCCCCTCCCCAAACTCCACCCTCCCTAGGCTCCGCCGCCAAAATCTCCATGCATTTCCCAGCCCAGAGCTGGTAACCCTACCTGGAACGAAGAAGTGTTCTCACAATGTCCAGCTGACGTAATAGCTTGAAGACCTATCACTTTAAATCACGATCTGCCCCACTGCCTATAAAGCAGGGGTGGAAAGTGGGGGGAATCCAACTTGAAGACCAAAGCAGGCATGAATAAAAAGCGTTGAGCTCTGCAGGAAGGTGAGCAACAAATCTGGAAAACGATTCAGTGGTCCTTGCCTATGCAGGCCCCCATCACAACCATCCCTGCTTCGTGAGTGACCGAAGCAGGCCCCCATGAAAAGAGATGGGTAGGCCTCACCCTTCTCTGTCCTGGCTTGTACTCCGTAGCTAAGGTCATTACAAGGTCAAACCCTGTCCAAGTATTATACACAGATTTGGTCCAGTTTGCTGGCAAGTCAATGATTTAAAATATTTTTTCTCCAATTACTATAGAATTATGTACGATTCTATACTCACATTCTTTTGATATTTATAACATGTTGTTATGAAATGTATTGCAACCACTTCACAGAAGATGAATTTGGGGGATTCCCCCACCGTTGTACGTGCACTGAGTTTATATTTTGTATGTTGCTATCCTACTTAAGTGTATCTGACTGTATTTCATTCTGCTAATTGATTATTACACATGAAAATTTGGAATAAAAATGTTATTTTAAAAAAAGATTTAAAATATTTTTAAAATAACCATTTCGAAATCCTTCTCTTGAAAACAGCGGGGGGGGGGGAGGTAATCGTATTAGAACATCCTATTCGAAAATCAATCCAGCAATGTATTGTTTCAATGGGAAGCACATCTCACCCATCTCCACCCAACAGAGATAAACCAATCAGGGTTGCACCTAGGGTTGACAACTCCAGGTTGGAAAATACCTGGATATTTGCGGGATGGAGTCTGAGGAGGGTGGGGTTTGGGGAGAGGAGGAACATCCATTGATTATGATGCCATAGAGTCCATCTTCCAAAGCAGCCATTTTCTCCAGGTGGGCTGATCTCTGTCGCCTGAGCAGAGGTCCATCAGTGGCTATGAGCCACAAGGTATACATAGGAACTCTCAGTCTGGGGCAAGGGATGCTGGTTCCCACTGCCCATGTCACGCCCGTATTGCTGATGCCAAAGCACTCTCCCCCACCCCTGCTGCCCAGGAAATCAAAACAAGATTTCCACCCACTCCCAAAAGGATTTGCTTAAATTTGGAATGTTTCTGTTTTATAAGTGGGGTGTACACTTCAGGTGGCACTGGGATTCGTGAAGTTCCAGCTGCACACAGTGTGGCTGGTTCTGTATCTGGCATTCAGTCCACATCTTCTCAACACTGGCTGATCCGGCATTGACTTTTCACTCCGTTGTTTTACGAAACCCACGTTGGAACAGAAATCTGTCAGCAAGCTGCCAATGTTTTGTTTTGTATTGCTGTATTCGCTTGCCTGCTTATACTACCAGCCGTAGGACTGTAGATGCGCATGACTATTTAGACTGCCGAAACTTTTCTATCTCCCAAGGCCACAGGTGGTTGCAAGCGCTTGTTAGTGTAACGAAGCTCTCACGAAACGGTGTGAGAAAGAGATAACATGTAATGCCGAGGAACGTTAGTTCTCAAGGCCAAAGGCGCGAGTGGGAAACCCCGCAATTGGGCCTCAGTAGTTTGAATGTACTATATCATACTATGTTGGTTGCTCACCCCTCATTCTGAACAGTGACCCTGTTATGCACCTCTGCTTCAAAATAAAGTAAAACCTTTCTACAAGTGTGTGCTTCATTGCGATGCTGTGAGGAGTCTGACAGGGAAAGTCCCAGGTTTATTGTCCCAGGTTTATTGTCCCTCTGCCCTGCATGCCGCTTTCACTTCCTTTGATCGTCGGGTTTCATGGTAGCCTCCACACTCCATGCCGCTTTTGCATTCTTCGACCATCGGGTTTTATGGTACCTCCTGCATAGATTTATGGCCGTTCAGGCGTGACTTTGCAGTCAGTACAGCGGCGTTGCCCCGAGGTATTTGAATGTGGTTTTGAGCTGCACTTTTCCTTCCCAGTTGAGAAAATGTGGAGCGAATGCTGGATGCAGAATCACCCACTGAGGAAAAGGTGCAGCTCAAAACCACATTCAAATACCTCGGGCCAATGCCGTACTGACTGAAAGTCACCCCTGAATGGCCATAAATCTATGCAGGAGGTACCATGAAGCCCGATGATCAAAGAGAGCGACAGCAGCATGCAATGCAGAGGGGGGTTTCTGTTCCAACTAGGGTTTGCTAAAACAACGGAGGGAAAAGCCAATGCAGAATCGCCTTGTGTCACAAATTAGGCCACCTTAATCCCCCCCAGCACCTCGCCTCCACCAACCCCACATTTATGCCTACCGGACATGTGTGCCCTTTTGCCTCCCGATATACAGTACTTATTAGTTTTATGTATCTGAGAGCTAATTGCAGCCACCATGAAAGGAGAAGGATTAACACTGACCTCCTATATTTTTCGTGAAGGACGAATAAAAGACCTCTCTTGCCAGTCAGGCCCCTTGAATGGGAAAATTAGAAATTTGTTCAATCATAGGTCCCTGAAAGACCAATTTTCCTAAATGAGGGGTATACCAAATGTTTAATTGTACCACTCAAGCACAGCTGACTAAAGAGCCAGATACTGGATAAAGCTGTGAACGACGGAAATCACACACATTATATTAGATGCTTCATTACTGCATGAAGTTAATGAACACCGAGGATTTATCAATCTGACAACCTATTAGAAAGAAACACATATACGTAAGGTTCTATTATAAAACATTTAACAATGTAAAAGGAGAAAAGTCCATAATATTACAGAAACTATGGAGCAGAACATTTATTTTTGATCACAAACTGTTCATTATCTAACTCCTAAGCATCATTAAAACCCTACTCTGTATAAGACATTTTGACTATTAACTCCATTTTACAAATGAGAGTCTTTTCTTCTTAATAGCTGTTCTTGGCTTTGGGGGTGGGGGGAGTTGGGCCAACACAGTCTGGAATGGTTAAAGACTTTTAAGTTTGGTATACAATGGCCCCGGTCACACGGGCCGGATAACGTGGGGGGGGGAGGCGTGGCTAATTGCTCCAGTGCAATTAGAGCCGCCAGAACGCGATCTGACACATCGGCGGCAAATCACAGGTCCTGTCCTCCCCGCCTGCGCATTAACAAGGGGCCGGCGCGATCACACCGCAGGAGTCCAGAGGCAGCCCGTGGCAAACTGTTTGCCACTACATACGAGGTACTGGTTTTTTATTGTGCTTTTTCGGCGGTATGCCACGGGTGCACTCCACTTGCCAGATATTGTGGTGTGATCATGCCCCGATAATCCGCCCACCACCCATGGCTCTCCCGCGGCAAATTCACTGTGTGACTGGGACCAATGTAAACTAATGAGTGAACTAGGCTCGGGTATTCTTAGTTCTTAATTGATATTTGGTAGTGAAGAGAGACAGGAGCTAGCAATAGAAGGAGAAGGAGGAGGAGGAGGAGACGGGACTTATTCCCCACCCTTCACTACCCACAGGAGTCTCAGAGCGGCTTACAATCTCCTTTCCCTTCCCCTCCCCACAACAGACACCCTGTGAGGGAGGTGGGGCTGAGAGAGCTCTTTTCGAGAACTGCCCTTGAGAGAACAGCTCTGAAAGAACTTGTGACTGACCCAAGGTCACGCCAGCAGCTGCATGTGGAGAAGTGGAGAATCCAATGAAATTGTTTGGTGATCCTGTGACTAGGGGCAAGTGTGACTCATGAGGACGCACAGAGCTGTCAACAGTGTGGAGCACCCAAAAACATCACACAAAACCAAGCCTTGCCTCTTTGAGCAAAAAGGACTTTTCCTCAGTAAGAAAGTAGAAAACTTTTACCCAAAGATTGGAATGAACTGACCTTTGTGTATACAAATTCTGTCGGCACGTGTAAATTGTGAAAGGGGGGGTGCCTCTCAGCTGCCATCCAGAGGTGAAAGCCTGAAAAGCTCTATGGACTCCATTGAAAAACCATGCTGAATGGAGTGTTGGTTTTTTTGACAGCAATTGATTAGGTTGGACTACGACCTCAGTTTCAGTCTACAACCTCAAGTAGGGTTGCCAGTCCCAAGTTGGGAAACTGCTTGAGATTTGGGCATGGAGTCTGAGGAAGGCGGAGCTTGTGGAGGGGAGGTGCCTCAGTGGGCTAAAATGCCATACAGTCAACCCTCCAAATCAGCCATTTTCTCCAGGGCAAGTGATCTCTGCTGTGTGGAGATCAGTTGTAATTCCAGGAGACCAGCAAAGTACCCACCATCTCAAGTAACCAAAAGACACCACTGCAAAATTCTTAGCTTGCATCCCACATCTCGTATGAGTCGAGGGGTCCCCAAAATCTCAAATTCAACACCGAGAGGGGAGCATTCACACATGCTCAATAATGCAGTTTCAATCCACTTCAGTGACCGTTTGCAAGTAGGTTTTGCCATTTCACACAGTAGAGTCCAGCTGCAGAGTGCATTGGAAGCGGATTGAAAGTGCGTTATTTAATGTGTCCGACTAATCCGGTCAATCAGATTGCCAGATTTATAAATTCCTAGGAAAGTTTCCTGTGGGATGATGCTTCACTCAGGAGAGGACCATAAAATATTTATCCATGAGTTAGTGACCTTGAGGGCTGAACATTGCACATTGCACTCTGCACCACTAAAAAGAGCTTTTAAAAGTTCTTCCGCTAGTACAGAATACACCAGTTTACCGAAGGGAAGAGAAGGGGGGGGAGAGACAGCGCATTAGTAGAGGGACAGTAATACGGTACCATGATTACGTTACGGGGACAAAGCTCTGGCAATTGTTGTGACACCTTAGATAGGTAGAGAACACATTGGGCCATAGCGAGCCAAACACACACATAAAATGAGGATGTTTTGCTACTTGAAAAATCGAGATGGACATCAGCAAACATTTTCTTCCTGAAAGGGCCCAGGGGGATGCTTTTGGTGTTTAAGTAGAAACATTTGTTGTCAAGGGAACAGTTTTTGTCAGTGTAAAATATCCATGAAGACTATAACCTGTGGATCTTCACAGACATATCTCAGAAGTCCTTAATAGCAGGGTCCCTACACTATGTTACAAGTTTCTATAGGAAGTTACGAGGTTCTTTTGAGTCTTCTAGATCTTGAGCATGAAATTAAAAAAAAAATCACTTTTAAACCTTCTGGATAAAAGATGTATGTATACACAGAGGTTCTTTCAACACATAAAGCAATCTTCAGTTCCGTGCAGTTCTTCAAGTTTTCAAGTGCTAAGCCTTTTTTCCGCCTTTTATGATTCCCATTGTCCCTATATATTTTTTCCATTTAACCAAAATAGAGTTTGTTATTGTTCTCTGTGTTTGCTCACATTTTTCATGTCACGGTGTCTGTAAATCTCTCCCCCCCCCCCCCCCCCCCCCTTCCTACATTACCTTCAGATATTTCGCTTCTCATTGTGTCCACCTGGAGAATCATTTCCAAATGCTATCACTAAATCATTTTATTCCCAGTCTGACACACACACGTACACACACACACACACACACACACAAGCACCTTCAAGAAATACCGCGCAAACTTGGAAGGATAGGCTGCTAAAGCCGCAATCACAAAATGACACTGGAACTGCGGTTCGTCTCCCACTACAAGCCGAATCAATGACATTGAGGAAACGTTTGGCAGCAGGCAGTATGCGCGTCATAAAAATTAAATACGACAACGTCTGTAAAACGGGACTGATGTCAGTACTATCATATTGTGAATTTATACTTGGCAGGTACAGAAAATTTCCTCCAAGTAGAAGGAAGGCTCGTAGGAGCCCTGCTTACTGCGTCCCAGTGACACCACCCAATATTCGGCAACTACTTACGCACTATAATTAACATTCCTTTCCTTTTTTCCCCAGGAAAAGGTAGAAGTTACTCATTCAAAGTGTACAACTACCATGTTTTATGATGATGTGCTTTAATAAAATCCTAAATCTACCTAATCATCCTAACCATACGTTTCAAGAACAGTGCGAGTGCATGTCAAGTTGGTGAATTTTCAGGAAAAAGGATAACGAGCAAATTTTGAACCTGGGCCCAAAGGACACTTGGCCACACCTAAAACTGTTCTCATGGTTTAAGGATCTGTATCTCTGTCATGCTGTGCATTTATATGACAGAACTTTTTAAAAATGTTAAAACAATCTGGAGGATGGTGTGGAGTTGTTTTCTGTTGCCCCAGAAGTTCGGACCAGAACCAATGGGTTGAAATTAAATCAAAAGAGTTTTTGGCTAAACATTAGGAAGAACGGTTCCTCCGTGGAGCAGGCTAGAGCGGTTCATCAGTGGAGCAGGCTTCCTCGGGAAGTGGTGGGCTCTCCGTGTTTGGAGGTTTTCAAGCAGAGGCTAGATGGCCATCTGAAAGCCATGCTGATTCTGTGAACTCGGGCAGATCATGAGAAGGGAGGGCAGGAAGGGTTGTCTCAGTGTTTAGTTCTTGTGGCCCTTTTTTACATTCCCAGGGAAGTGCTGATTGCCACTTAGGGGTCAAGAAGCAATCCTGGAGGTTTGTTGTAATTTTTTGGGTGTGGAACGGCGGTCACTGCGGGTGTGGAGGGGGAGGTATTTGTGAATTTCCTGCATTGTGCAGGGGGTTGGACTAGATGACCCTGGAGGGCCCTTCCAACTCTGTGATTCTATTATTCTAACCTACGCCAGTATAAAACTCAAGTATCTGTTCTGGCCATCATCTCGATACCATCACTTTTTGCCATCGCTAAAATATGTAAGCCTTTATGATGAAGTTCCCAAGGCTATGAGAAGTGGAAGTCCCAGTAACGATTCTTAATAAATTAATCCAAAGGCCTGTGATAACCTAATACCACCACTACCACCTTAACGACGACTTACAGCACAGTCCCATACTGAACTACATCTTTCTAAGCCCATCAGAAGGGTGTAACTCTGCACAGGAGTGTATTAACACTGTTCAAACACAGACAATGGCCTTGTGCATTCTCCTTCCCCTCTCAAGGGCACATTTATCCCAGTAGTAATTATTACTCCTCCAGCTGTCACCATCTAAAAGCCGGCTTTTTATCTGGCTGGCTGGAATGATCCCTGGAGATTTGGGGCGGAGCCTGGGGAAGGGAGAGTTTGGGGGAGCCCAACAGGATTGCGATGCCACAGAGTCTATCCTTCCAAAGCAGCCATTTTCTCCAGGGAAGCTGATGTCTCTAGTCTGGAGAACGGCTGTAATCCTGGGATATCCCCAGGCCCCACCTGGAAGTTGGCAATCCTAGCTCAACATAATCATACATGCGCCAAAACATGTAAGTGCTTGGAAATAAATTGCCATTCTCTTAAGAAAAAAAAATACCTGGCGCTCGAATTGTTGTAATTTCTTTCCTCATCACAATACCTGCTATCACCCAATAGTAGGAAGATGGATTGGATTTATACCCCACCCTTCATTACCTGAAGGAGTCTCAGAGCAGCTTACAATCTCCTTTCCCTTCCCCTCCCCAAAACAGACACCCTGTGAGGTAAGGGGGGCTGAGGGAGCTCCTTCAAGGACTGCCCTTGAGAGAACAGCTCTGAGAGAACTGTGACTGACCCAAGGTCACCCAGCTGGCTGCATGTGGAGGAGTGGGGAAGCTGGTGAGGTGGGGCAGACAGGGAGAGGAATTATTTTTTAACTTCCTCAGTATGAGAATATTCTGTTCCGATCACCCTTAGTGGGCCGCCACAGAATCCATTTGCAAGGCTACCTTGGCTGCCTCATAATAATCTGCCTTTAAATTTAAAAGATCCTGCTATGTGGATTGCACTGATTGCAAGTACGTGCTACCTCACACAGCTGAAGAAATCCATTGGTCGGAGATAAAGCACTGTACTTTTCTAGAGGCCATCTTTCTCAAGATGTAAGGTTGCTATCAAAATTCATAATCCCCGTCACAAAGATATATTTCATTTCCTTTCTGGGAAGGATTTTTTTGCCTCCTTCTTCTGTAGGCTTCATTGTTCCCCCCCCCCCCCCAAATTTCAATGCCACATTTGTTTTAGTTATCTACATTAAAATTATGTTTACTTTTCGAAACTACAATATCTCAGAAGCTTTCATTTGATATATGTGTTTCAATGAACCGGCGGGTCTTACTACAGCATTAGCCCACATTACTGCTCACATCTGAAAATGCACATCAGGCTGATTTAGTGTCTTCTCCAGGCAGGGTAAGTAAAGGCGAAGGTTTCCCTTGCTCGAAAGCCAGTCGGATCCAACTCTAGGGTTGCGGTGCTCATCTCTGTTTCCAAGCCAAAGAGCCAGCGCTGTCCGGAGATGTTTCCGTGGTCATGTGGCCGCCACGACTTGATGCTGAGGCGCACGAAACGCTGTTACCTTCTCACCGAAGCAGTACCTATTTATCTACTTGCAATTTCTTGCTTTCAAACTGCTAGGTTGGCAGGAGCTGGGGCCAGAGACTGGTACAAAGAACCATATAACTACTAGTTCCTTGCATTGGGAGGAGGTGCTTTGGAAAAAAAGTTTTTCTCGCTGTTACCCCATGTTCAGAAGCAATCTATTGTATCATATTTGGACTGTCTGAGAGTTCAAAGCCACTTGGGGGAATGTCGAACTAGTCCAGTGGAGTTCTTGGGTCCTGGTGTGAGTGTGCTGTTTTTGACAACTCTGCTCTTTTAACCTGAGCCAGTGTTTGAGACAGCCGTAGTCCTCTCCAGGACTTGGTGTGGGCAGGAACAGGGAGAAACAAAGTTGTTGTTACTGCAGCTCCATACTGAAAAAGAATCCAAGTTAATTAAACTGTGCCTCTGTTTTAAATCATGCTGCTTCCTTATTCTGATGTCTAGCATTACAGACACAACAATGAGCAAGTGATAGATGGTCCTCTGGATCAGTCTATCTTGGTCTACTGAAGATGTGTTCGATAGAGCAACCAGGCTGGAAGACCATGGTCTCCTGGGCCAATAGGGAGCCACACAGATTACAGAAACTCTTTCCAGTTTGTTTTCAGATTCACTCAAGGAAGTGATGGAACCCACAGGCAAGATGTAGCATTAATCCTGAGGCAAGAAGAACACGAGAACATAAGAGAAGCCAATGTTGGATCAGGCCAATGGCCCATCCAGTCCAACACTCTGTCACACAGTGGCCAAAAATACCAGGTGCCATCAGGAGGTCCAGCAGTGGGGCCAGGACACTAGAAGCCCTCCCACTGTTGCCCCCCCACCCCCAAGCACCAAGAAGACAGTGCATCACTTGCCCCAGACTGAGCCAATAGGCACTGATGGACCTCTGCTCCATATCTATATATCTAATAGCCAAGTTGCCCCCTGGTGTGCAGATACTTATTTCCGCACATCAGGGGCACCTGGAGGGGAGGGAGAGTTTTGTGCACACGTGGGGCGGTCCCCAGGTGTGCACAAAAATCTAAAAATGCGATAAAAGTATTGGGGGGATACTTAAATCCCCCCAAAAGTGACAGAGCGTCCCCTGCGCATGCGCAGGGTATGCTCTGCAAACCCCCTGAACGCCGCCACTTGGGAGCCGGGGGGCCGCGAGGCCCGGGCGGCTAAGAGCCGCTCGGCACTCACTTGGGAGCCAGGCGGGGGGGAGCGAGGCCCGG
>NW_015170910.1:625508-631418 GCF_001447785.1 Gekko japonicus | reverse complement strand
GGGGGGGGAGAGAGCCAAGGGGGGGAGATCGAGGGAGGATGGGAGGTGGAGCAGACGGGGGGAACCGGCAGGATGGGGGGGAACTTACCTCCTCCTGCTGCTTCCTCCTCTGCTTCAGAAGTGTGGAGCTCCCCCCCCCGCGAGTATCGCGGGTCCCGCCCCTTGTGTTTATCTAATTCCCTCTTGAAGCTGTACATGCTTGTAGCTGCCACCACCTCCTGTGGCAGTGAATTCCATGTGTTAATCACTCTTTGGGTGAAGAAGGACTTCCTTTTATCTGTTCTAAACCGACTGCTCAGCAATTTCATGGAGTGCCCACAAGTTCTTGTATTGTGAGGAGGAGGAGGAGACTGGATTTATACCCCCCGCCCTTCAGTACCTGAAGGACTTACAATTTCCTTTCCCTTCCCCTCCCCACAAGAGATACCCTGTGAGGTAGGTGGGGCTGAGAAAGCTCGAGAACTGCTCTTGAGAGAACAGCTCTGAGAGAATTTGTGACTGACTCAAGGTCACACCAGCAGCTGCATGTGGAGGGGAATCAAACCCGGTTCTCCCAGATTAGAGTCCACTCTTCTAACCACTACACCAAACTGGCTGTCTCAAGGTGTTCAGCTGTTCTGTATCGAATCTTGAGATTTTCTGTGGACTGGTGGCCTACATAAAAGTTCCCCCAGCATGGCAAATAAGGGTTTCCCTGCCGCCCCCCCCCCATGGGAACAGGGGATCCCTGTTTTGAGCAGCCCTCCCCCATTTTGGAAGCATCAGGCAGCTGGAGAGAAAATGGCAGCTGTCAGGTGACATTCTAGGATTTCCTTCCTCCTTGTCTCTATGGAAGGCACAGAGCAGAAGCCGCTAGAGTGTCACTCCACCTTTAGAAGCTGGAGTGCGCAGCCTCCCTACGCACTCTCAGTTAAGCTCTCACATGTTTGCCACAGTGCTGGTTCCTCGAGTTCTTTTTTATTATTCTTGTCTGATTGCACAGGCATGTCGTCATGAGACTTGTGGTGATTTACAATCCCTTTCCTGCCCCATCTATCTTTAAAAAAATAATTTCAGCTCCGGGTGTTTTAAATTAGCCTGCTTTTTAAATGCATAGCTGCTTGCGCCACACTGTTTGCTGCCATCCTCTGCGTAAACATTTGGGTTGCGTTTTTGTTCTACATAATTTTGGGGGAGGGGAGAGGACTGCAGAATTTCGGCCGGATTTCAGGAAGCCGAATAAGCAAATGAGAGGATGTGCAGCTTCCTTTCAGATAACCCATTAAACATTCAGCTGGGGGGGGGGGAAGAAGTCGGGATTCTCTGAGAAAATCAAGCTGCAATCAAGAAAGAAGACAGGGCTACGCGCTCGAAATCTCTTACGCTTGTACATTCATTACACTTTAGCAGTCCTCGTTCTGATGATAGCTTGTTTTTGCGCAAGTAAAAATGCAGAAGCTATTAATGGCTTTTAGGACATGTTAGTTAACACCGAAGGATAGCAGAGACTACACTAGGAGTTTGTATTGTGTCCCGGCATCTCCCTTTCCTATTTTCATTTTATTTTGGAACATCCAGCCCGAAGAAGAGTACCGAAGAACTCAAAAGCTTGCACACTGTTGTATAATTGGTCCTAATAAAAGGTATTATGTGGATGGTGTGCTAGTTTAACGAGCCCATGAAACTCACTCACAGGGCCATCCTAAACAGGACAACGCCCTTCTGAACCCATTGACTTCAATGGGCTTTCTCCATGGAGTTAATTGGTAGCAGGCACTGCACACGTTAACCTTGGCTAGTCATGCTCTCTCTAACTTAAACCTGCCGGGGGGGGGGCTAAGTGTGCCACTCTTTAGCTCTGTGGAGGAAGTGTGGGATAAAAGTGTACTAGACAGGCAGGTGAGTGGAACTCCCGAGTAAGTTCAACAATAAAGGAAACAGGTAGGAAAACCGGAAAACCCAAACCAGCCGACAAAGATTTCCTATCATAAATATCTTCAGTGCTATCGTATCAAAACAAAAGCAACTAAAAGGCCAAACTGTTGGGCTACAACACAGACACCCTCTTTGTTTGGTGTAGTGGTTAAGTGCGTGGACTGTAATCTGGGAGAACCGGGTTTGATTCCCCACTCCTCCACTTGCACCTGGCTGGATGACCTTGGGCAAGCCGTAGTTCTGATAAGAGCTGTTCTTGAAAAAGAGCAGTTTCTGTCAAGAGCTCTCTCAGCCCCACCTACCTCACAGGGTGTCTGTTGTGGGGAGGGGAGGGGAAAGGAGTTTGTAAGCCGCTCTGAGACACCTTTGGGTAGTGAAGGGCGGGGTATAAATCCAATTTCTTCTTCTTCTTATGGTATTTTTTTTATTCTACAGATGCTCTATGCCTTTGAATGGCAACATTTCATACAATCCAACCTCACCAGAGAGGGGGCAGAAAGATCCCTTGCCTTTCTCCAGGGGAGGGGGGGATGACTGCAGTGTTGTGCATGGGCTTTAAATATTGCACCATTTCATGGAAAGGGCTTTTTCTACATTTCCTATTACTCCAGTTTCACAAACAGCCCAGAGAGTCCTACACCCCATTTCCACCCTGAAGCTTTATAGAGTGCTCACAGACCCCATCTTGGCTCCACAACCCTCTGCAGAAGAGTCATAAAGTACTAGTCCTACCACAAGTTCCCAAAAGTTAAATATCCCTGAGTTGTATAGGGCCCCCTCCAGAAACAGATGAATCAAGGCTCCCTCTCTCAGACCGTGACCTGGATAGTCCAGGCAAGCCCGATCTCAGAAGCTAAGCAGGGTCGACTCTGGTAAGTACTTGGATAGGAGACCTCCTTGGAATACCAGCAGTCGAGAGGCAGGGGCGGGCCTTACGAGCTCCCCAACGAGATTAGAGCTCTACGGGACCTCCAGCAGTTCTGCAGCCGTAAAAATGGAGCTGTTTCACTGAGCGTTCCAATAAAAACTGATTGCTCCGGTGGGGCCGCACTAGCACTTTACCATAGGATGCCGCTATATTTATTTACTTAGTCTTATTGTATTTATTGAAATTGTATGAATTGCATTTTATATTTTGTATTTGCTGGTTTTAAACTGTATATTGGTTTTAAATTGCTTGTAAGCTGCCCTGAGCCGCTTCGGCGGGAGGGCGGGGGAAGGAAGGAAGGAAGGAAGGAAGGAAGGAAGGAAGGAAGGAAGGATTCAGCCACCTCTCTGAATACCCTCCAGGCCCACAGTAGGGGTCAGTCACCAACAGTGTTCCCTCTGAGCTGAGTTAGTGTGAGCTAGCTCACAGTTTTTTAGCCTCTGGCTCACACATTTTTCTCTTAGCTCAGGAAGGAGGGCTCCAGAGCAAACTAAACTGATGCAGGAGCCAAATCGCTCGCTCACAACTTTAATGCCAGTAGCTCACAAAGCAGAGTTTTTGCTCACAAGACTCCACAGCTTAGAGGGAGCATTGGTCACCAATGGTCATCATGACTTCCGGGTGCACACACACTCACATGCGTGGACACACGCGCACACACACTAAAAATACCAAACACTCCCTCTCTCAGCTGTTAATTTATTGGATTATTGTTATAATTTTATGCGGATTGTATTTTAACTGTTTTAAGATTATAAATCGCCCAGAGCCTGCTTGCAGGTGGTCGATTAGTAAGTTTAATTAAATAAAATAAATAAAGCAAGCAACCGTTTGGGACAGCACAGTGAGAAGGGTGCTGTCGCATATTGTGCTGCAGATGCTCACCTATCTCCTAGGCATCAGTCTCACGGGAGGTAACCAGGCATCATTTCCCAAGCAGGCTGGCAGCAAGTTCAAACAAAGTGCCTGTGTCTATGAGAGCCAATTTGGTGTAGTGGGTTAAGTGCACGGACTCTAATCTGGGAGAACCAGGTTTGATTCCCCACTCCTCCACTTCCACCTGGCTGGATGACCTTGGGCAAGCCGTAGTTCTGATAAGAGCTGTTCTTGAAAAAGAGCAGCTTCTGTCAAGAGCTCTCTCAGCCCCGTCTACCTCACAGGGTGTCTGTTGTGGGGAAGGGAAGGGAAAGGAGTTTGTAAGCCTTTGGGTAGTGAAGGGTGGGGTACAAATCCAATCTCCTCTTCTTCTTCTCTTCTTCTTCTATGAGATCCAGGTTCAAAATCTCAGTCTGCCACAGCAGCTTGCTGGGCGACCTTGGGCCAGTCACGCACTCTCAGCCTGATCTACGTCGCAGGGTGGTTTTTAAGGGGATAAAACGGAGAAGAGTAAGATGCTGAAGGCTTGAGGGACAGAAAGCAATGTAAAGTAAGGACTTAAAATTGGAAAGAGGAAGTGATGTCACAGGAAGGATTTGGGAAGTGCCCTGGAACTGGTGTCACAGGAAGGGGTAGATTTTGGAGCCGTGGCCTTGACCTCACAGGAAGGGGCAGGTTTGGGGAAGTGACACCATGATGTGCTGTCACCTGACCTTTGACCTTGAAGTGACATCATAGGACACAAAATGACACCACATCCTTGCTAAGCACCCCCCTCCCCAAATCTCCAGGTATTTCTCAAGTTGGACCTGGCAACCCTTTGGCAAATAGCTGTTCCACAGAGCCCCTGCAGGTCATGAAAATGGTGCGAGGGAGAGAAGACTTCTTCCTGTATGCCAGAGAACTTAAGTCTCAATGGGAACCCACAACGCATGTCTCCTTCACAGGAACTAATGTGGACCTGAAAACTTTGTAACAATAATTAGGTCCTCCTGAGTAACGAATTCAAAGACCACCATTTAACCTGCAGTGAGATGGAGGTATAGGGACACATCTGCTGAACTCAAAAGTGAGTGAAGAAAAGTGAAAACCTTAATCACAAACATGAAAACAGCTCTGTTTGCCCTTTGGGTCATACCCATTTGTCCAATAAAAGCCTCTGGCAATGCAAATTATTCAGACGGCACTGCATTCTAACACATTCTCTGCATCAGCAATGGTCTGCAGTCATTAACCTTTTAGGACTACAATAATTTGTATAATTAGCCTGAGGGTAATAATTTTTCTTGGGCCTATAGTTTTGTGACTATGTTGGGGAAATTGCATATATTTAAGCTTCCTGGAACTGTAAGCATTTCACTAGATGGCAGGTCAAGAAACATCTTTGTCTTAATCCATTCATATATAACGCAGATAAGCAGTGTAACTTTCAATTATAAACCTTTAATTTCTTTTTAACAAAAAGAATTGAAAAAAACAGCATGAACTTTCCCTTTGTGCAGCTGTTTCTAATGGCAGCCCTAGATAAAATCATTCCCCGGTGCTTGAACTTCTAAAATTATTTGGCGCACAAACCACATCTTCCATGCATCGCCTTGCCAAGGTATTGTAATCATGCCTAGCTCTTTCTTACTGGTGTATACAAGTTATGTTCCCTGCAATCTGACACAGGTTCTTCATCACCGATGGTAATACGAAGCCGCTTAGTACCAAGTACTTTTAAAACCCACACTGAATATTTACAAAACTCAAAATGCCATGAAATAACACTGGGAAATAATAAAATTTACTGTGCATATACAGTAACTTGACTGATAAATTTCATTAGAATTTATATGGCCAGCCTGCATGTTTATTTTGCATCGCTCCTGCAGCTGTTTCATAAATATTTGTAACTGTTTTAAGGTCTTGTTTGCTTCTGTGGTGTTTTGGAATTTTCCAGGAATGTCCCCCACTGAAGAACTGATAGAGATAGACGTACAAAACAACAAATAATGGTTACAGATGGGAATCTTCATTCTCTCCTAAAATATACTTGCACTAAACAATTTTCAAGAATGGCCAGAGTTTTAAATGTCTACAAAATTCATCTGTAGTGTGAATACACACTACTTACGCAAACTTAGTAAAAGTAAATGGCTACAACATTTTATAAACATTGATGTCATCAATAAATAAAGCAAAACAGATGC